>NW_024412430.1:2953633-3019661 GCF_014898765.1 Herpailurus yagouaroundi
GCCCTGCCAAAGCCCACCCCCACACAGTGCACACAGGGAACACGCCTTGAGCATCTGGCTCAGGTAGCCAAGGGGGATTGCATTTCTGGGCCCCATGTGCCTGAAACAATTGAAAAAAAAAAGTTCTTGGCAGACTACCATCCCCAGGGTACTGCACAGACACCAGACTGAAATACACTCCTAGTCTTACTGTGAATAAGGCTTATCTACTTAACCTGGAGCTTAGGCAAAGGGGCAGGCTTCAAGACTGCCACACATCTGGAGGTGATGGAAGTGCTCTTGGGGAACGGAGGCTGGGTACACCACCTTTGAGCCTCACCTGGCCTCGCTACAGCTCACCAGGATCTCCCAGAAAAGAGCTCACACACTCATCTAAAGCCCCCAGTTTTGCATCTCTCATGAAGGGAACACCCCTTGATCACTTTGTCTGGAGACCAGCAGGGTCTACAGTTGCAGTCCTAAGGGACTGTATACATTTACATACCAGTTTTTTTAAGTTTATTTATTTTTGAGAGACACAGAGACAGTGTGAGTGGGGAGGGGCAGAGACAGCGGGAGACAGGGAATCCCAAGCAGGCTCCATGCTGTCAGCACAGAGCCCAATGCAGGGCTCGAACTCACAAAACCTTGAGATCATGACCTGAACCCAAACCAAGAGTGGGATGCTTAACCACCAACTGAACCCCCCCCCCCACCGCCCCACGGGTGCCCCTTCATTTGCATACCTTAAAAGCTACTGCCTGAGGGTCTAATTTCCAATTAGTCTGAAACTAGGTGCTGAGATCCTGCTTTCTGGAACACTCACAAGTCTTAGCACATCCTCAATAACTAAGACAGACAAAAAAAAAAAAAAAAAAAAAAAAAAAACAGCTTGCTTAGACAACCACAAAGTTCAAGAGCCAGGGCAAGGTTAAACAATAAGGTTCATCTCGTACACATGCCTGCAAGACTGGGAGAAACAGCCTACCTGATAAATAAAATGCATAGAAACACACAGAGAGAGACAAACAAAATGAGGAGAAAGGAATATGTTCTAAGTAAAAGAACAAGATAGAACCCTAGAAACAAGCCTTAATGAAACAGTGATAATTTATAATATAAATTATGATAAAGAATTCAAAGTAATGGTCTTAAAGATGCTTTCCAAACTTGGGGAAAAGATGGATGAACACATCAGAAACTTCAACAGACCAAAAAAAAAAATAAGAAAGTACCCCCCAAAAATCACATAATTGAAAAATACAAAACTGAACTGAAAAATACATTAGAGGCGTTTAACAGCAGACTAGATGAAGCAAAAGACAAATCAGTAACATGGAAGACAATGCAGTGGAACAAACCCAAACAGAGCAACAAAAAGAAAAAAATAATCTTAAAAAAATGAACACAGCTTAAGAGATCTATCTATGAGACAACATCAAGAGAAATAATATTTGCACTATATGGCCCCCAGAAGAAGAGAGAGAGACAGAGGCAGAAAATTTATTTGAAGAAATAATAGCTGAAAACTTCCCTAATCTGGGTTAGGAAACTGACACCCATATTCAGGAAACAGGGAGACTTCCAAAGAAGAGGAACCCAAAGAGACCCACACTAAGATACATAATAATCAAAATGTCAAAAGTTAAGGATAAGGAGAGAACCTTAAAAGTGGCAAGAGGGGTGCCCAGGTGGCTCAGTCAGTTCAGCAAACTACTCTTGACTTCAGCCTAGGTCATGATCTCACAGTCATGAGATCGAGCCTCAAGTCAGGTTCCATGCTGAGCATGGAGCCTGCTTAGGATTCTTGCTTTCCCTCTCCCTTTGCCACTCCCTCATGCGTGCTCTCACTCTCTCTCTCTCTCTCACTCTCTCTCTCTCTCTCTCTCTCTCTCAAAAAAAAAAGGGGGGGGGCAGTGGCAAGAGAAAAACAAATTGTTATGAACAACAGAAACCCTATAGGACCATCAGCAGATTTCTCAGCAGAAATTTTGCATGCCAAAAGGGTTTACTTTGATATACTCAAAGTACTGAAAGAAAAAAACTTGCAAACAAGAATATTCTACCCAGCAAGGTTATCATTCAGAATTGAAAGAGGTAAATAGTTTTCCATGCAAACAATAGCTGAAGGAGATCATCAATTTTAACCAGCCTTACAAGAAGTGTTAAAGGAACTTGTTTAAGCTGAAAAGAAAGGGCACTAATTAGTAACAAGAAAAAAAAAATTGAAGTAAAAATCTCACTAGTAAAGGTAAATATATAGTAGAGGTAGTGGATTAACTACTTATAAAGTTAACATGAAAATGTAAAGACAAAGGTAGTATAAATAAACATAACTATAATAATTAGTTAAGGGACACAAAATAAGATGTAGAATATGGTATCAAAAACATAAAACGTGGAGAGTAGGATATAAACATTCTGGAGTTTTAGAATGTTTTCAAACTCACTATCAACTTAAAATACATTCTTATATATACAGACTGTTAGAGATGAGCCTCATGGTAATCACAAAGGAAAAAACCATAGCAGATACTAAAAACACAAGGATAAAGGAATCTAAGCATAACACTATAGAAAGTCATCAAATCACAAGAGAAGAAACCAAGAGAAAAAGAGGGGAAATATAAAACAGACCAAAAAAAACAACAAAGTAGAAATAAGTACATACCTACCAATACTTACTTTCAAAAGCAAATGAACTCAATTCTCCAATCAAATAACATACAGCAGCTGAATGGATTTAAAACCAAAAAAAAAAAAAAAAAAGACCCATCCACACGTTGCCTACAAGAGACTCACTTCAGATGTAACAGCATACACAAAATGAAAGTGAAGGGGTAGAAAAAGATGTTTCATGCAATGGAAATCAAAGAAAGCTGAGGTAGCTGTACTGGTATCAGACAAAAAATACTTTAGAATGAATATTGACAAGGCACCTGTGTGGCTCAGTCAGTTTACTACAATGCTCTTGATTTCATCTCAGGTCATGATCTCACAGTCATGAGATTGAACCCCTCATCAGGCTCTGTGCTGGGCGTGAAGTATGCTTATGATTCTCACTCCCCCTCTCTCTGCCCTTCCCCAACTCATGCTTTCTCTCTCAAAAAGAAAAAAAAAAAAAAACTTTTTAATGAAAACTGTAATAAAAGACAAAGTAGACATAATGATAAAGGGGTCAACCCAGCAAGAAGATGTAACATTTGTAAACATTTTTTATCCAGCCCACAGCTGTCATACTCAACTAAAAGCTGAAAACTTTTCCTTATGATCAGAAACAAGGATGCCCACTCATGCCAGTTTTGTTCAACGTAGTATTGGAAATTCTAGCCAGAGCAAGGAGGCAAGGAAAAGGGAAAAGGCATCCAAATTAGAAAAAAAGAAATAAAACTGTCACTATTTATGAACTATGTGAATTTTATATATAGAAAACCCTAAAGAACCCACAAAAAAAGTGTTAGAATAAAAATATTCAGTAAAGTTGCAGCACACAAAATCAACATACAAAAATCTGTTGCGTTTTTATACACTAATAATGAACTGTAAGAGAAATTAAGAAAACCATCCCATTTAGAACTGCACCAAAAAGAAAAAATATAACAATAAATTTAACAAAGTTAGTAAAGACCTGTACATTAGAAACTGTAAGTCACTGATGAAAGAAATTGAACATGACACAAGTAGAAAGATATTCCATGTTCATGAATTAGAAGATTATTAAAATGTCCATATTATCCAAAGCAATCCACAGATTTAAAGCAATCCCTATCAAAATTCCAATGGTATTTTTCACAGAAATGGAACAATCCTAAAATTTGTATAAAACCACAAAAGACCCAGAATAGCTAAAGCAATCCTGAGAACAAAGAAGGCAACTAAACACATCACACTGATTTCAAATTACACTACAAAGCTATGGTGATCAAAACAGTATGGTATTGGCATGAAAAAAGTTACACAGATCAACAGAACAAAATAGAAAATGCAGATAGAAAACCACACAGATATGATCAATTAATTTATGATATCTGTTTCATGATATTTGTTCAATAGAAGAGAATAGAAAATCCAGATATAAAATCACACAGATATGATCAATTAATTTATGACAAGGGAAACAAGAAAAAAAAATGAGGAAAGTTCAGTCTCTTCAATAAATGGTGTTGGGAAAACTGGACAGCCACATGCCAAGGAATGAAATTGGACCACTATCTTACATGGTACACAAAAATTAACTCAAAATGCATTCAAGACTTAAATATAAAACTAGAAACCATGAAATTCCTATAAGAAAGGCAGTAAGCTCCTTGACATTAGGCTTAGCAATATCTTTTTGAATCTAATTCCAGAACCAGTGGCAACAAAAACAAAAATATACAGATGAGACTACATCAAAGTAAAAAGTTTCTGTAGAGCAAAGGAAACCATCAACAAAATAAAAAGACAACCTACCGAATGAGTGGAGATATTTGCAATCATATCTGGCAAGGGCTTAATATCCAAAATATATAAAGAACTCATAAAACAACAAGAAAGGAAGATCTTAATAGACGTTTTTCCAAAAAGGACATCGTCAACATGAAATGCCCATGAAAAGATGCTCAACATCACTAAAAGTGAGGGAAATGCAAATCAAAACCACAATGAGCTATCAAGTCACATCTGTCAGAATGGCTCTTATCAAAAGACAAGAAAATAACAAACACTGGCAAGGATGTGGAGAAAAGGGAACCCTTGTGTACTGTTGGTGGAAATATAAATTAATGCAGCCACTATGGAAAACAACAAGGAGATTCTGCAAAACAACTGAAAATAGAACTACCATACAATCCAGCAATTCTGCTTCTGGGTATTAATCTGGAGAAAACAAAAACACTTAATTAAAAAGATATATGTACCACTGTGTTCACTGCAGCATGATTTACATAAGCCAAGATATGGAAATAATCTAAATTTCAATCAGTGGATAAAAATGTGGTGTATATAAATAGAATGCTGCTCAGATATAAAAAAAAAAAATGAATTACATCTTGCCATTTGTGACAGCATAGATCAACCTTAAGAGTATTATCCATGGGGCGCCTGGGTGGCGCAGTCGGTTAAGCGTCCGACTTCAGCCAGGTCACGATCTCGCGGTCCGTGGGTTCGAGCCCCGCGTCAGACTCTGGGCTGATGGCTCAGAGCCTGGAGCCTGTTTCCGATTCTGTGTCTCCCTCTCTCTCTGCCCCTCCCCCGTTCATGCTCTGTCTCTCTCTGTCCCAAAAATAAATAAAAGTTGAAAAAAAAAAAAAAAAAGAAAAAGAGTATTATCCTAAGTAGAATAAATTTTAAGAGACAAACATATGATTTCAAAAAAACAACACAAATGAACAAAGAAAACAAAACTAACTCATAGATACAGAGAACAGACAGGTGGTTGCCAGAGGGGAGGGAGTGATATGGGTGAAGGAGATTAAGAGGTACAAACTTCCAGTTATAAAATAAGTCATGGGGGGGTATAATGTACAGCATGGGGACTATAGTCAATAACACTGTATTGCAAATGTGAAAGCTGCCAAGAATGTAAATCCTAAAGTTCCCATTACAAGAAAAAAAAAATTAACTTTGCATGGTGACATGGTAAATAGATTTGATGTGGTGATCATTTCACAATGCATACAAATGTTGAATCATTATGATGTACACCTGAACTAATATGATGTTGTATTCAATTATACTTCAGTGAAAAAATACTCACTTCATGCACTGAGCTCTCAAACATTTAAGTACCTATAAGTGTATGACTGTTTATAAAATCATCAACCAGATGGGCATCAACCAGAACCCAGGCTTTAAAAATATTTCCCATAGTAACGTCCCTTGGAACAATATCAAGTTTGCCTAACACTTCCACATACATTTCTCAGTTGGCCTTCACTATAACTTTATGAGTTAGAATGGATGCTGTTGTCATCATTTTTTAAGCGAGGCAATGGAGGTTCAAAGAGATTACAAGATTTGGCAATCATTATAGGGTTAGTAAATCAAGAAGGCTGACTTTGAACACAGGAATTTTTACTTTAAGTGTCGTGATCTTTGCTCTGTATCAGTTCTTGTTCTCTACCCTCTTAGATTTTTGTTGTATGATTTATTCTTGACCCCCATCCAAGGCATTGGGTCTTCCACACCCAACATGATGTTGATTTTATGTTTTTGACACCTATAAAGTTTTCCCAAAGTAGGAACTTTGAGAGAAGGGTTTTAATAAAAGTTTCTTTCAGTTGATGATGAAACCTACCATAAACAAAGCAAAAAAGCTGCACTGTTTTTGCTTTTGGTTTGCCATGTTGTAGTTTTGTATAATCAGTCAGGTAAACAGACGCTATTTTAGGTATTTCAAACAAAGGGTATTTAATTTAGGGAAATTATTTTTATTTTTTTAATGTTTGCTTACTTTTGAGAGAGAGAGAGAAACAAAGTGTGAGCAGGGGAGGGGCACAGAGAGAAGGAGACACAATCTGAAGCAGGCTTCAGGCTCTGAGCTGTCAGCACAGAGCCCAATGCAGGGCTTGAACTCACAAAGTCCAACATCATAACCTGAGCCAAAGTCAGACACAAGAGACTGAGTCACCCAGGTGTCCCAGAAAATTGTTTAAAAGGTGATGAAAGGCTGCTAAAAGCAAAGGGAGACGAGCCTGGATTTGCAAAACGGAAGATGGGTGAAGTCCTGATGTTACTAATGGTGAAGAGTTGAATGAAGCCTGTAAGTCTGGACTCTTGCTACTGGTGGGAGTGCCACTGTTAGATCCACAGAAGATGGATCTCCTCAGCTAAGGCTGCAAACACTGAAACAGAGCTGTTCCTAGAGCTGACAACCACCACACCCTAGAAACCACCACATTGAGTGAGGCTGAAGCTAAGTCTTCTTTCTTCTCCCCGTCTGTTGACCTTCACCAGTGCCTCCCACTGGCAGAGGCCAACAAGAAGCCAGCTGGCAAGAGAACCAGGAAAATGTAGCTTGCAGACTCCCAGTCCCAAGGGTGGAAGGGAGGGTATGAGTCCAGAAGACAGAAGGGAAACAGCTGGCATGTCCTGCATTATGACAGCTTATGCAGATCAAGCAGGGAGTGCCAGAGATGGCAAGGGACTCCAGGCCAGTGCTCTATACCTCTATAACAAAGGAGGTTATGTCCCCATCCCACCCTGCCCCCAGGAAACCAAAAGATAAACTGACAGGCTGGGGTTCTCTGTAGTTTAAAAGCCAAAGGGGAAGATAAGGAGCCTATCCAAGAACAGAAAGAGTTGTCATTAACACAAAAATATGTCATGTGATCCCTGAAGGGAATAAGGATCTCTGCCATATTGGGAGTGAGTGCTGAAAGTGGGAAGGCAAAAAGAACAAAAAAATAAGACAGGATAAGAAGGTGATGAGAATATTGAGAGATCAGGTGGGAGGAAGAAAAGCAGATCAAGAAGTAAGAAGATGAAGAGTTAGAGAGAGGGGCACCCGGGTGGTTCAGTCAGTTAAGCGTCTGACTTCAACTCAGGTCATGATCTCACAGTTCGTGAGTTTAAGCCCTGCATCAGGCTCTGTGCTGACAGCTCAGAGCCTGGAGCCTGCTTCAGGTTCGTTCTCTCTCTCTCTCTCTCTCTCTCTCTCTCTCTCTCTTTCTGCCCCTCCCTTACTCATTCTCTCTCTCTCTCAATAATAAATAAACATTTTTGAAAATAGGTAGAAACCAAAATGTATTTTCAGAGTGGAACAAAGGAAAGATTTCAGAAAGCACCTATTATGAAAGACAGAAAAGGGAAAGAGGAAGGTCCCAAAATGAGCTCTCAGAGCCTGGACAGGCTGACAGCCAGCTGGAATAGCTTACAAGAAAGCTTCAAGCATAAGGCTAGCAAATATCCATCAAGATCTGAAGAACAAAGTTCAGAGGAATGACAACCAAGTGCAACAGGGTGCCTTAGTTTCCCAGAGATGATTAGCTTCCAGGGGAACAAAGACACCCGGGCTGCAGGAGAGACTCTGAAGCAAGCACAATTCTTATTTACGGCTATTGCTACCCCGTCACCCTCCACCCCACCCTCCAGGCTGAGACTATACAGAATTGCTTTTCCAGTATCCAGTTCTCATTTATTACATACATAGATGGTAACTGGAACACCCACCCTCTAAGTAACTTGCTGTAGTATGGGTTTCCCAGAACTCCAAACCGGTCAATCTTCTAAAAGCAAAGGGTAGAAGTACCTTGTAGTATGTCTGGTTTCCTCCACTTGATAGAGTTAAAGATTTCTCCCCACCCCCAATGTAATAAATGCATAAATAATAATGAATGAATGAATGAATGAAACAAACACCTCAAGTTCTCTCTTCTACCAACCCTTCCTTCATTCCCTAAGATCCAAGACATCTACAAAGGCCACAAAGTTAGAGATTAACATCTCCTTCACTGAATTCCAAGGGAAATTCCTAACAGGATCTCTGTACATGGACACAGAAATCAATCTAGAAATGCTCCAGGGAGTAAATGAAGATATGGCTGAAGAAACCTACAATATTAGTTTTGGGGAAAAACCTTTCCCTTTTCTCAGGATGGGTTTGCTTGTGCCTTCCTTGGGATGCTCAATCAATGACAGCCAACAGTAGGTGAAATGGCTGATTGGCTGCCACCACCACATCAAGTCTCACCCACGCTGTGATTTCTGGCCACAACACTGACTGACCTGATGGTATGGATTTGTGACATCTTCATGGAGGGACAAGTACTGTGGTGTGCTCCTTATTCCTTACTAGAGGAGATTTAATTTTCTTAACAACCTATTCATGGTCCTTAGGATCCAAATACAGGCGTGCCATTTCAACTTCATCTACCACCATCTCCACGTGCATACCCACCCACATGAACTTCGGCCACTGTCCCTGAACCAATGTGCCCCGTCTTCACTCCACATGCAGCTGCCTCCACCCTTCTCCCTGGTCCTCCTTCTCCACCTAGAAAACTCCTTTTCAGATTTCAGGGTCCAGCTCCAACAAAGTCCTCCTGCCTCTATAAATTCTTCTGTGACTTGACCAGGAACAATCCATCATTCCCTACTCTGTGATCTTCAGTGCCTCATATGTACCAAGAGAGATGAGAACTCTCCTGGCATTTGTGTTTGTCTCTCCACCAAGCATTTTCCCCTCTCTTGGTCACTTCCCAAATGTTTATTTGGACATCCATATACCCCCTATGCAGCCCACACTGGACTCAACCAATAAAAACAAATGGGAAGGGGCCTTATAGAAAATGTCCATCTAACTGGAGAGTGTTATGCTAAGTGAAATAAGCCATACAGAGAAAGACAGATACCATATGTTTTCACTCTTATGTGGATCCTGAGAAACTTAACAGGAACCCATGGGGGAGGGGAAGGAAAAAAAAAAAAAAGTGAGGTTAGAGTGGGAGAGAGCCAAAGCTTAAGAGACTTAAAAACTGAGAACAAACTGAGGGTTGATGGGGTGTGGGGGGGAGGGGAGGGTGGGTGATGGGTATTGAGGAGGGCACCTTTTGGGATGAGCACTGGGTGTTGTATGGAAACCAATTTGACAATAAATTTCATATATTGAAAAAAATAAAAAGAAAAGAAAAGTAGAAGAAAATGTCCATCTAGCTTGATTTAGCTGTTTTCTTTGACTTAGTAGATCAGAGATATTAAGGATCCTGTCTCCAGTTGCGAAGTTAGACAGCCTTACACAGAAAACACAGACTGTAAGTGTGCCCAAAGGTAAGTCCGACAAAGCTTCCTTTTTTTCCTTGTCCCCGTGGGGAAAGAGAACATGATTCCTAACCAAAAAGAGGTTGAAACATTCTCAGTCTCATCACTACCAGCAGAACACACGGCACACTGATGGGAGGAGACGCAGCATAGTTCCAGCTATCTGCAGGTCTCCGTAGACCCTGGGGAGAAAGAGCTCCTCACCAGCAGATCTCCTAAGGGGGCAACAGTGGCACCCCAAGCCTCGGGCTGCCCTGGAGCGATGGCCACTGACAGTTCTGTTACCAGCAAAATGAGAAGAATCCTTCTTAACAAGAACAGCCCGGTATTCAGAAACCAGGTTCCCCAGGCACAGGTAAACACATCCTACATACACCTCCATCCAATCCCATGAAAATGTTTATCTAAGAGTCCATTACAATCTTACTCTAGCTCTAGGGTTACCACGTAAAATACTGGACTCCCAGTTAAAAGTGAATTTCAGATGAGCAAATATCTTTAAGAATTTCAGTTGAATAGTAAGCATTTTTTGGTATAAATGTGACCCATACAATATTTGGGACATACTTATACTAAAAAAGTTATTCACGGTTTATCTGGAATTCAAATGTAACGGGAGTCCTGTATTTTTAGTTCCTAAAACTGCCGACTTCGTATGGCAGCAAAACTCAAACTGTTGCATTTAATCAGCCTACTTTTCATTTAAGGTCTACAGGCTTCAACTAATTTAGTAGACAGTCTAGTAACTAAAGAAAAAAAGCTCTGATATAAAGCAACAGCCCCCAAAGGGGATTATTCTAGGGACCTTTACCAATACAATGACTCAGGGCATATAGTATGGATTTATTTTGTTGTTGATTTGCGTGCTTTGATAAAAGAGTCTGAATTATGACGAGGTTTTTATTTTCCTTTCATTTGGGAGTTGGTACATGCTTACTACAACTGGAACTACCAGCTTGCTCCCAGGGACAGATATGAGACATCAGAGATCCTCCAGAAGCTTACTCAGCTCTCGCAGAATCATCAAAAAAGCTGGCTTGATTTTTTTTTTTTTTTAATGTTTATTCATTTTTGAAAGACAAAGAGAGACAGAGCACAGGCAGGGGTGGGGAGGAGAGAGAGGGGGACACAGAATCTGAAGCAGGCTCCGGGCTCTGAGCTGTCAGCACAGAGCCAGACACGGGGCTCGAACTCATGAACCGTGAGATCACGACCTGAGATAAAGCCGGACGCTCAACCCACTGAGCCACCCAGGCACCCCAGTGGCCCGGTTCTTCTTGAGAGCTCATTCTCTCATTTCTCCTGATCCCATCTGGATCCAGGGATGGACGAGTAGCTACACAAGCCAGAGAAGAAGAACTGGGGTGTGTGAGCAAAAAGTCACTACGGAACTTCTCCTGGGGCTCCTCAAGAGAAAACAAGTTCAACCTACTGCATTAGTTTGCTTGACTCACTTGCTGTTCACGGCAAGGAGACTGAATTGTAGCAGCCTGTAATCGTTAAATAGTAATTTTTCTTCGGCTCATTGCTCTGTGGTGAAATTTACCCTGCAGTAAGGCATGCCATCCCAAGGACCCTAAATAGCACAAAGTGCACACCATTCTCTCTTCTGGGGCATTCACAGGCTACTGGGTAAGGTGCCGCTGTCGGGGCTTTTCAGGTAAGTACCCCGTCGTTTGCCTTTCGTTTTTTTTAAAATTTTTCACCACCTTTAAAAAAAAAAAAAAAAAAGTCTGAATTCAAAACTTCTTTCCAAGCCAGAAAAAAAAAAATTCTTTCAATCTCTTTTCTAAAGCAGAGACATCCTCTTCTCTTTTCTTGATGTGTCATCAGGAGCTTTAAAAGCAATCCCCTTGTGTCTGTCACAGTGACTCAGAAAACTAGGCCAGTGATGATTCTGTCATTTAGTGGTTCTATGACATATGTGCCCTACCATCTTTCATTTCTATGCTTCAACATACTAAGTGGGCCACACTGAGACATCCTTTTGTCACAAAGTACTCCGTGTAATGCTTTGCAGGACACTGAGAGGGAAATGGAAATGCGGGGGAGGAGGTACTTTTGCATAATTGGTGTTTATTTCCGTGGCAAGTCACTAGTTGGGAAAACATGTATTTGGGGGACATTTAAGGGCTGGCATTTCAATCGTTGACTTCAGTCCTTGGAACCGCCATTTGCGTGGTGACATTTGAAACTTGACCGCTCTGCAATGCCTGGTTGCCAGACAGCAGCCACTCTGGCAAGAGCTAACTCCAGAGGGAAGGGAAGGAGCGATCTATCGTCTAAAAGGAATGAATAAATGTCTGCTCAGGGTTCCCTATCAGCCCAAACAAGCAGCTGCATTCAAAAGGTTTCTCCTATCTTGTAGAGCCAGAAAAGGTGAGCTGTTCCAGGCGAGGCCAGAGAAAAATGTACTAGAATGTTTGGGGGGGGGGGGACACTTCTTTCTTAAAGGAGAATGATGAAGCTCAACTGGAAGGTAAGAAGAGTACTTCCTATTCACCCCCCTCTACCTCCTTCTCAGTATGCCTTAAGGCAGAGCACGTACAATTAATTAGAATCTGTAAAGTCTACCTGGATGGTGCTTATTGTGAGGGCCTACCCATGACATGATTCTCCTTCAGTCAAGACCACTTTTTTTCTAGCGTGTCATGCCCCCTATTCTCTTTAGCTTATGACAAGCCTTGAGGTTGGGAAAGAAGTCAACTGAAACTCTTTTTCTTTACCTTCTTCCTTGTCCCTTCCTTCCCCACCCCCGCCCCCTACCTCCGCTGTCTTCCTTAAGCACTTGTTTCCTTTCTTGACCCACCCACCCCCCAAAACAATTTAAAGGCAGGTAAGACAGTCTTAGAGCCACAGGTGGTAAGATGAGATAGGAAAGGGCTAAAGAAAGTCTATGGTGGGCCACTAGCATGGGTTTTCAGTCCCTAAGAGGTTGGGTGAAACACTCCTAGACAAGGATAGACCACTTCCCTCTCCCATAGTAACAATACAACAACAAGAAAATGCTAATATAAAGCTTACACTTTAAGTACTTCTTAAATGTTAACTCATTCAATCCTCAGACACGCAAAAGGTAGATGCTAATAATACTCCGCTCAGCACATGAGGAGACAGGCCCAGAGAGGGTAAATAACTTGCCCATCATCACACAGCACAGAAGTTGCAGAAGAACCAGGACCTGAACCTGGCAGCCCAGCTCTGCCGTCTCTAGGCTACCTCTTGTGGTTTGGAAGTAGTATTCATTTCTGTCTGCACTGTCTTCCCTCTCTCTGTTAAATCCCTATTTCTTTTCTCTCGGGGCAGAAAAGCAGAGAGACCAATTTACTGTTCCACAGGTTGCACTGAATGCTTCCAGGGTCCAGAAACAAGGCCCGTAACAATAGAAGAGAGGAAACATGCCAGTTCAACCCACAAATCAAGGTCATTTCCCAATACACTCGCATCAGTTGCTCAGGGTTCAATCAGAGGAACAGTAGTAAGTATGAGAAAAGACTGAACCCTGACTGACTGACAGAAGTAGGCTGGGCCGAGTGTACATGTACTTTGCCAGGGGGCTTTGACTCACGCACTTGTGGGGGCTGGTTAGTTAAGCAAGGCCACGGCCCTCACGAGTACTTTTGAAGTGAGACATCTGCACGAAAGACTATTCGAGAGGGAACACATAAAGTGGGGGAGATCAAGGATAAGCCGGGACCCCAGAGGTATGATCCGAAGCCCTGGTAAGTTCTTACTGACTCTGACCTTGCTGGGATGAGCGTCCTGCAGATGCCGGAATGATAGGGGAGGCTTTGACATGAAGCTCAACACAACACGAGGCCCAGGAGCCGGATGAGGATCTCCAGGGCAGCGCGCACATGCGAGCTTGGTCACCGTGGGCCACCAGCACGTGAGCAGGAAAAGAGGCGGCACCTGTCCGGTAACATGGCTGCTGCGGCTTCGCTTCTGCCCCCAGCCTCTGACAAGATTGTCTCCTACGGCCTATCGTACCTGGACAGACGCGGGAAGGGAGTTCTGGGAAATGTGGTTCGGCCCCGTGAGGCCAGCTCATTTCAAAGGCACCAAGCCACTTGGTTAAAACTTTTTCACGCCTCAGCCTTGGTGGAATCGTCTCCCTATCGCACCAGCTTCACCTCTCAGTAAGTGTGGAAAGCAGAAAGGCTGAATGATTAAGATATGGATTCTGGAACCACTCAGATCTGAGTTCGAATCCTAATGCCACTTACTGGGCAAGTGACCTCTATAGCTTTTAATTTATGTATTTGCAAAATAGCAGTAATAATAAAGCTCTCATCACTGAAAACAGTAAAGATAAAGTGAGATAATAAAAGGTGCTACGTCTAGCACATATTAACACTAATATTTATGTATAAAATACAATATATAACCGTAAACATACTGTAATAAAGCTAATGATCATTTTATTAAGACTTTCTAATTTTTCAATAAGTTATACAAAAACCAGATAAATTGAAAATGCATTTTCTCAGCCAAATAGAGTTCTTATACTTCATGAAGAATGAGGTCTTCAAAGAAAAATCTATGAGGTCTCCTAATTTAGTACCCTCATATATTCAGAGTTTTCATATAAGATATACTAATTAAAAATTGAAAATATCCATTAGAAAGATGTAATTAGAGAATCCCTTGAGCACCTGAGTGGTTTGTGTGTGCGTTGTTGTTGTTTTGGTGGGTTGTTTTGGTTTTGTTTTGTTTTGTTTTTGAGGATCTTTATCTAAATATGCTTACTTTAAGCCAGGAGAAATCCTTAACAGGAAGACAGTGAGAAAAAAATACAGATACCTGGGATCCACACCACAAATTAAGTTCACGGCCTGTAAGCATTGTTTGATTTCTGTGAGTTATAGGACCCCTAAAATTCAGAATGGGTGTGAATCATAGAAGCAGTTTAATTCAACCCTGCTCTGATGCATCAATCTTCTCTAAACCATTCTTGATATAGTCTGGGGCTTAGAAATATCAAGTGATGAGAAATTTACTCCACCTGGAGGCAGACCAGTCCATATGGAGACAACTCAAATTTTTAATCATTCCTGATATAGCCAGATTATGCCTCCTTGCAACTTAGAACTGTTGGTTGTTGTTCTGTTCTCTTTATCCAACAGACTAAGTATAGCACATTGATCTTTAGTCTTTGAGAATTGGGTTAATTCTATGGACCCACTTCACTCCAAAGTATCAATGCTCCCATACACATGAACTCTACACATAATCCCAGAAGCTTCTCAGATATCCTTTAACTCCTGCTGACTAAGCCTCCACATGACCTCTCTTCCTTTATTTAAAGACAATTGTCAAGTTTCTCCTGAATCTTCCTTTGGACAACTGTTCCATCCATAATTTTTTTTTTTTTGGTGTGATTTAAAGATCTGTTGCTCTCATGCGTCTGTTGCCATGAATCAGTTTATCTTTCCAATGTCTCTCTTAATAAACACAATGCTACTGGAGCGACCTGAGAAATTCAGAGGTTAAATCACCAACACTTGGCCACTCGTGTTCTGATTCAGTACAGAGCAATACTGCATGACACATCATAGTGCTACTGTTACTTGTATTAAACGAGGCCTCAATTTTCTATTTTGCAGATGGTTGGAGTAGAGAACCTTGAAGATCCTTCCAATTCTAAACTCTGAGTCTACCAGAAAGGCCCCCTGAAGGATATAAGCCCATCAACAAATTGGACACAGAAGATGATAATGGCAAACATACTGTTAAGTTGTTACTGTGATCCTGTGGTACGACATACAAGAGGAAAGCCTCACATTGGCGATGCTTAGGTCACATACCCCTTGCCTTGGTGACCAGAGGACAGGGAAAGGGGGCATATGGGTCTTTCAGCTTTCTTGAAGGCAGAGTTCTACATCTCAACACCATGGTGTGCTCTCTCCCAATGCAAAGAACTGGAAGCTGGACAACCAAAATCTTTGGCTGTCATTATAACGAGAATAGGTATAAAATGGAAAGATCCGTGATACTTACTGAAATGCCAATTAAGAGGGGAAAAGCTTTTCCCATATTACCTTTGAAGTGCATTTTCAGGTTAATAAAGAGCTTTCATAAACATTAATTCAAACTATGTTGCTTGGAAGACTACTTCTGAAGCTTTATTACACTATCCTAATTAATATGCAGCAAAGAAACACTGTAGACTTACCAGTCTCTCAGAAATAAGGGGTTCCCGATCATTACCAAGCTCATCATTTAGCATTTATGCATGTGTAGGAAGCATATGAATTTGTAGGCTCCAATTCAGCTGTTGTTCTACGGCTGAACTCCGCTAATTTAAACAACTTGAAGCCAGATGTGTTGTAAAGGGGCGATTTATCTAGATTAGTTATCGCAAGCTGATAGCCACAATCCTTCTTTGGAAGACACACAGCACATTCTGATCCTAGGAAGCCTTGGCATTATGAATTCCTTTCACTTGGTTGAGTGTTTTGTTTGCCTGCTAATATAAAATTCATTGAGGCAGCAGGCAGCAACTGGAGCTGTTGGGAGTTCAAGTCCAGTGTACCACAATCCCATTGCAGTACGACTAAGGGCAAAGAGGGCATCGCAGAATAACCCACTTACCTTTTTGGCATAACAGTAGGCTTTCTGCATACGCGAAGCACGTATATGGGTTATGCAATGGATTTGGGATGAATTTGCAAATCTGACCACCAAGAGACCATAACTGTTTCCACTGTGGTTCTGTAACCACTTGGCAAAAATGCATGAGAGTGCTCAGCAGGGAAAAGAAATGTGATAATTGTGGGAAGATTGGACATTATATTAGAGTAAGCTCTTTGGCACAAAAGAATAATGTCTGTGTAATGCTAGTTTCAAGTCATCTAACACTGGATTTCCATCGTGATGCTTTTAGAATGCAAAATGAGGGGGCAACAGTCAATAACACTTAAATCTGAATAACCAACTGGGCAACCACCTGAGGGTTCTGCAGCAAGTGCAGGGGAGTGATAGATGGGAAAAGAAAAGGCTCAAGATCATCCTACGAACTGTGGAATCGTTACCTCCTGCTGCCAGACTTGAAGCATGACATTTCAGCTCATGAAAATATGAGTAAGGCCTTTTTTTTTTTAAAAAAAGCTTGTGTTATCCAGGTGCACAAGAGATTAGTTTGTTTGAGAACCAAAAGAGCTTAGACTTAAATAGGATTTATCTCACTCAAGTGTCCCCGGATCCATATATCCCCTTTCTTCCTTGCATATGAAAAAACGTTGTGTACTTCTGTCTAGGTTCCCTTCAACTAATGTTGAAAGTCATTAATTAGTAAGTGGTAGGACTGGAGTCCCAAATAGTCCTGTTGGACTATAAAACTGTTGTTCATTACTCTTCAGTACCCTATTTCACTTCTCTTTCAAGCACTTTTATTAGTCCTTTTTTTGCTAGTCATTAGTCTGAATAGACTTGGCTATATTGTAGTAACAAAAAATTCCTGAAATCTTACTGGCTTGACAGGTCACCTGGTCAGTGTGGAGTGTGAAATTCTCTCAGAAAGCTCTTCTCCAACCAGTGTCTTAAGGACCTCTACATCTTCCAGCTTCCATCTTACAACGACGCCATCTGGAATCCTTGGCTTCCACAACATCTATAGTACAACATCCAATAGTAAAGCATCACACTTGTGATGCTTAGGTCATATACCCTTTGCCCTGGTGACCAGAGGGCAGGGAAAGGGAGAGTATGAATCTGTCAGCATTCCTGGTGGGAGAGAGAGTTCTACATTTGAAGACAATGGTGAATTCTCCCATGATACAAAGGGGAATTCGAAGCTGGACAACCAAAAAATAATAAGAAATGTTCATTACATCTATATGTGCAGCCCATTGTGCTAGAAGCTGTATAAAATACAAAATAAGTAATGGATGGCTGCAGTTTTGAAAGAAAATGATATTCTAATCGTCTGGGAGATTGATCCACAGAATCAGCTGTAATTTCAGATAATACAAGAAAGTAAAACAATGGAAAGTAAGCATGGCAAATATTGTTTAGGGACGTAAGCAGTCTCAAAATTCCGTGTTACATTTCACATTCCTATCAAGCAATAAGGTCAACTAACCTTCCTCACTTATGCAGAAATGGTAAAAAAAATCTGTAGAGAGAAAATTATTCTCGTCATATGAAATTTGAAGACAACATTTTAAAAATATTTTTGAACCATTCTCTTAACATCACTGAAACTCCATTTTCTCATCTGGAAAATTATTGCATGTACTCTAAATTTCCTATGGCAGTGCCTGCTACAGTAATAGGCACTCAAATAAGTAGCACTGCTCCCCCTTTTCCTGACCTTGGTCATTTTTTTGTACTGCGCTCAGTAAAGGATATAGTGGTTGTACCTGCCACAGGTTGGTCTCCTGGAGTCATTCTTTCTTGGACTTCAGTCTCATTGTCAGAATTCACTTCCTGTCACATTCACTTCCCTGTGGTCCTGCTAAATGGCCAACCAGGTAATCTGAGGAAATAGTTTTACTATGGTTTTAATGGGATGATAATTTATTGGTATGTTATTCCTCCAAAGTAAAATACTGTATATCAACAGTCGTCCTGTCTCAAGGGCTGCTAAAAATAAATAGTAGGATTTTTAGACAGTGTGTCAGCCCCAGAGAGCAAGTATATCCACGCCAAAGATTCTCAACCTCAGCACTACTGACATTTAGGGCCAGATAATTCTTTACTGGAGGGTAGGGGATGGGCTGTGCTGAGCATTCTAAGATGCACCAGAAGCAGCCTCTTCCCAATTCCCAAGTTGTGACCACTATAAATTTCTCCAGATGTCCCCTGGGTAGGGAGGCAAAACTGCTCACATCTCCCCAACCATATACATATAAAGGAATATTTTCATTCTTTATATGGCAAATGCTGGTGTTACCTTTCAAAAGCCATTACACATTTTGTCTTTGACAATAGAAGCCTAATTTCATTGAGCTACACACCCTCCAAACCTGATGGTGATCCTATTTCAAAATCAGAAGTAAATCCTCAAAGTCTAATCCAATTACGGCAATCCCAATGCCTTTACCAAAAGTGGTGTAGGAATAGTTATGTAACTGAAATCCAGCTAATAAGAAACAAGGAGGAGATTGCTACAGAGCTTCCACAACAGACTTTACTGCTGACAGAAGTACTCAGAGAAATACCTGTTCTCTTTTCCCATTGGATATTATGGTGCCTGTATATGATTCCTAGAACAACAAAAATCATGAAGATTTTAGCTATTATGAGAACAAAAGCAACAATCTAAGAGTAAGAATCTAGGTCTTTGATGGAACTGACGCAAATTTAACTGATCAGGGAGCTACCCACCCCCTCTAGACTTCTTGTAAAGTATATTAATAATTTGCCCTTTTGTTTAAGCCAATTCAGCCAGGGTTTCCTATTGCGAGCTAAGCACCTTGTCTAATACACTCCACATATCACATCAATATAGCAGCCAGCAACCCCAGCCTATAGAGCCTGTTTGACCAAAGCTGCTTGTACACAATTAAAAAACAGGTAATACTGAAAAGTAGGCAATTCACTGTTTACTCTCCCTCAACGAATCATATTAAAAAACACGTATTGGGATAAAACTAAGGTGCACCCGGTGTGACAAATGTGAACGCTGTATCTTAGCATTTCAGGAGAGAAGAAATACAATACCAGAGCAACATTAAAATTAACCCACCTAAAGGATTTGTCTACTCATTTATTTATTTATTAATTCAACAGCTATTTATTGAATACTTACTTCATGAAAGGTGCTCTGTGGTAGGGAGAATAAACATTAAAATTCACCCTGCCTTCAAGTGGCTTACAGTGCAGGAATGACAAGGCATGGGCAGAAATTACTATAATGCTAGGTTTTTATCGTTAGGGATCCTTACAGTGGATAGTTAGAATATTACGGGTGTTCAAATGAGGATCATGTTGCTTGCAATCTGTGGTAATCAATGAAAGTTTCATTCTAAAGGAGTAATGCTCAACTGAGTCTTGAAGGACAGGGACTATTGATTCAGAATGGGAAGTGACAGAAATGAGAAGGCATGGACAGAAATTACTATAATACCTAGGTTTTATTATTATGGATCCTTACAGTGGTATAGTTAGAATATTATGGGTGTTCAAATGAGGATCATGTTGCTTGAAATCTGTGGTAGTCAATGAAAGTTTCATTCTAAAGGAGTAACACTCAACTGAGTCTTAAAAGACATTCTACTATTTGTTTAGAATGGAGAATGACATGGTTGAAAGGCAGGAAGCACCAAACAGGGCAGATCAAGCACACATATGAATGAAGAGCTCCCAATGATTCATTTGCCTGGAATATTGAACACATGAAGGGTAGTAACGGTCATAAGACACGGAATCCACATTCATGAATGTCTTCATGGTAAGGAAAGCTAAAGTCAGGGGGAAGGGCAAAATAAAAATTAAAGAGGACAAAGATCCTCAATGTTACAAATTAAGGAACATGTCTATCTCCTTATTCTGAAAAGAAAGATGAAACCAGGGAAGAGGACTATCAGAACCCTTTGATTTAGGTAAAATAATGTTAATCTAATTATCTCTGGTTATCTTCTCCATCTAAGATCCTAAGATGAGTGATTTGCGAAACATCCAATGGCCTCGTTCACCCTTTTCAGCATCACAGAGTTGATACATCAGCAAGCTACAAATAGGAATAGGCTATAAAAAGTCTAGGTAACACTTCAAAACTTTTCCTCCTTCCCTCTCCCCTGAAAAATCCTTATACATAGCCTATTTTCCTTCAGGCTTGTGCAAGTTTTCAACCCTCAAGTAAACATAGGTAATGTTAGCTTTTTAAATAAAGATGATTTGGTTTCTAGTCATATTCCCAAGTTGATTCAGTAATTCAACATAGATTCTGTTCTCAAATTATAGCATAAATCATTTACTATATAGTAGGTGGTTTAATGATTTCACAGAAAATGTAAAATCAATTTCAATGCAAATGTAACTTCAATAGAAATCACCACTTCCCCCACTTATCAACTGTGTGACTTTGGAGATATTATCTAACCTTTCTAAGCCTATTCTTCATAAAAAAAAAAAAAAATGAAATAACCACATCTACCTGTGAATGTTGGTGAGAACATTGAATAAGCTGATGCATCTAAATCACCAAAACAAATCCTGGTACCTGCTAAGTGCTCAAATTTGGGGGCAGGTGTCATTTAATCAAAGCCACAGAAACAGAAAGTAGAATAAAAGGAGCATTTGTGAAAGAATATGCGAATATCTGAGAGAAACTAAGAGAAGAAATTATCGCAGGGCCTCACGAGAGACTAAGAAATGGGATGTCAAAAGCTGACTGAATCATCTCTTCCAGACCAGGCTGTTTCTGTGTCACATGTTGATGGATCTACTGGGCTGCTTCTCACTCAGCAGACTAGCTGCTCCTGCTTCCCTGAGCACATGGCAGCAAGGACCACCCCAGGCCCGGCTTGACACCACCCTTATGTCCTAATACTGAACAAGGCTTTGAACTATGGGAGACAGAGTCAGCTTGGTCCAGCCTGGGTCCAGTGTTGAACAATCACACAATCCACTGGGCCTGTCCTCCTGCCCCAGTGCCCACTCACTTCTGAGATAAGCGTCCTCTAGGAAGAGGGTATGACAATGGGAAGGAAGCAACGGTCACATCGAGTACAGTCAACAAAGAAAACCATAATGCCCTCACTGTAAGGTTCTCCAGGTAAAACAAAGGAACTAGTGGACTGTGGTATCACTAGAGGAATCCCATTTCAGAGTTCAGAGGAGCACAAGGAGTTTTCAGCAACAGCCTCTGCCAACTTCTACCCCAGTTCTTCCCCTCCCTGCTATAATATATGCAGGTCTCTTCCATTATGGCTGTGTGTGTATTTCAGTTTGGCATCTCCCTCGGTAGTGAAGCGGAGGTGATCATATTTCAGGAGGTGCTAGTTCCTGCGCGTGGAGTTGCCTCTGTGTTATAATTGCTTTCCGCCATGCAGCTGCCACACATGAGCTAATCTACATGCTGTATGGCTCCGTTTACAGCAAGCCGACCTCACACTGAGTTTAGAAAGAGGCAGGCTCTGCCCGCAAATCTTGCTTCCTGAGGCATGTCATTTCTTTGGACGATTTGCGGTCTGATAATGACCATGTCATGATTGTGCAGTGATAACTCCAAATGCCTCAACACACTTGATGGATCTTAGCATAAATTGGCCATTTATCAACATGTGGGACCTTTAGAATTTCCATATTCGAGCTGCTCTGCCATAACACTGATTAATTGTTCAAGGCCCAATGTAACCTCCACATCCTGTGTTACCGAGAGGTTACAGCTACCCACGTGATTTCATTAGATTTGCCTGGGAGGAAAAAGTGCGGCTTACTCTTCGGTGAGAGGCAATGATCTCCTGGTTTCCCAGTGACCTCACAGGTTTCCTTAAAAATAAAAAGCATGCCTGGACTCCTGCATATCACCTACAGTGCCAGTGGAAAGCAGGAAGTCTCTTTGAAGATATTAACAGGGTGCTGCTTGCAGTCTTTGAAATCAGGGAGGAAAAAGAAAGCAAAAGCTTTCCTTATATTCAAAGTCTGTCTTGTTCCCCATTTAATGAATCTGAACTGATTATTCAAGTTGGTTTTGTTTTCATAATTGCTAATTTACTTACTACTGGTGTCCTTCATTGTCATTCATGTATTCGTTGAGCTAGCTAATATTAAGTGCCTACTATGAGCTAGCACTGTTGGTGTTACTAGGAATAGCAGTAAAAATGCTTGTAAAATAGTTCATAGTTGTCTTTTTAGTACTTCTAAAGACACACACACACACACACACACACACCCCTGAATGCCTATGCCTACATGCACATGATTTGGGATTTTGACCCCTCTCTCTCTGGTGTGAACTTTGCCCCAAAGCCCACACCCACATCCCCTTCACTAACAGATGTGTTCATCTTGAGATCTGAACATTGAAAATTCACATAAAGAATCCAAGATCAAAAGGTGGGCATTAGGGGAAGATAGAATTGGTTTTGTATAAGAAAAGTTTCTTAAGAATTAGGGTTGTCCAACAACAGAAGGGTCTGCCCCATGAAGTGGCAATAGCTGCCCCACTAGCAATATTCTAGCACTTTTCAGGGAGGTTAAGAATGCGTTCTGACATTCATTACAAGGAGATCAATCTCAATGGTCCCATTTAATTCTAAAACTCCATTTCTTCTAAAGCCATGGCTATTAACATTCTCCACTCTGCCAATCAAAGGAAAAGAAAAAAATACCTAGAGCTGTTTAAAATGACCCAACTTTATGCAAATGTCAAAGTATACTTCCTCCTCCACAAAGATCTTTTCCATCCTTCTCTTTTTTCATGGGCTCTAGTATCCTAATTTCCTTCCTTACTGGTTTTTGATACTATATGCTGTATTTTCAGTCAACCCTCAAATCAATGTGAGTAGCCATCTTTTTTGCATATTACTACCTGTTTCGGGATTTTCCAATGACCCTCCATACGCTACCTGTTCAGAGTTTCATGAAGGTTATTGCTGAAAGGGATCTATATTAGTTTCCTATTGCTGCTGTAACAAATTACCAAATATTCAGCAGCTTTAAACCAATGTAAAATCATTGTCTTACAGCTCTGGAGGTCAGAATCCAAAACTCAGTGTCATTGGGCTAAAAGCAAGACATCTGCAGAACTGCATTTCTTCTGGAAACTCTAAAGGAGAAGTCACCTCCTTGCTTTTTCCATCTTCCCAAGGCTGCCCATATTCCTCCATCCATCTCCAAAACCACCAATAGCAAGTTGAGTCCTCACATTGCATACCTCCAGAACTTGCTTCCGTTCTCCTCCTCTGACTCTCTTGCCTCCTTTTTCCAGCTTCTAAAGACCCTTGTAATTATATTGGGCTCACCCAGATAATCCAGAATCATCTCCCTAGTTTGAGAACCTTAATTTAATCACAGCTGTGAAGTCCCTTACAACATATGCACAGGTTCCTGGGATTAAGATGTAGGCTCTTTGGGGGGCCACTATTCTGCCAACCACAGGACCTTAGGATTGACTAAATTCTCCATTTTACAAGTGAAGAAAGAAGGGCAAAGCGATGGACGCATGTGCCTACCACAATGGCGAGAGGTAGAATCGGAACTAAAATTCACGTCTCCCACCTTCCAGCCTAGTACTCTAGAATACCACCCTGTCATCCTCAGTAGAATTAGAACTTAAGAAGAACCATAGCTAAAAGAACTATTATTAAAGCAAAGATGTTCCTAAGACTAAGGTTTTCTGAATTCTGTAAATTCTTCCATAACCTAACAGTCTTCTGATTAAGTCTTTTTTTTTTTTAAAGCAACTGATAATTCCCTGCTGCTTAAAAGAGTTAATATCTTCTTTTAAATGTACTGGATTTGCAAAAATAATTCTCTTTTTATGCCATAAAGGAGGTTGGGGAAGGTCATATTCAACTTACTGTATAAAAGAATCTTCCAAATCAAACAAATTGCTTCATTTTATTTCACTTATGATTATGATTAAGGTGTGGGTAGTAGTTATAATTCCCCTTTTATTCATGAGTGGCTGGTCCATCCTTATGGGATCGCAGGTAGGTAAGCAACGCGAACTTTCCTGTTCCCTGGGAGCCACCCAGGCTACGCTCTCTGGCATAGGACTAATGTCCCATTGATGTTTGGCGAATTAAGGATGAGCAAAGAAATGCCCGGTTACCTAGCCCTTTAGAGCCCAAGCAAGACCTTTCCATGCAACAGAAAATGATAACAAAAAATCTCCTGAACAGCCCTCCCACAGAAGAGATCACCTCCATTAAGGAGCTGCAGCATTCACACCCTCCAAATAGTCTCCTCTCGTGACGATCGGGATTTCAATTCTTGACCTACACATCTTTCAGAGGAAAACCTTTTCCCAGGCGCCAGAGGCCCAGCAAACTTCAAAAAGAGGACTTTTCAACACTCTCCACCAAGGGCTGGATTTACCGCAGTGAGGAAATGGTCCAAGAACCTCTGAAAGGCAGCCCTCCCACAGGGTAGCAACTGGAGATTATTCCCACAACATCTTGCCTCCCCAACCATTTGACAGTTAAACAATACTTAGCAGAACACGGTTTACAGTATACCTTAAAGTCAACAGTAAAATGGGAGCCAGGGCCTAGTTGTTAGGAGAAAACAACTCAAACAAATCAATCATGAAGCCAATACTAGAAAGGGAATGGGATTCAACAACAAGACGAATGGAAAGGAGATGGGTCCCCCATTGACATTTGAGCAGCAATGCCAGGTTGATGAAGGAGAAAGAGGCCAAACACTTCAGTATAAGGCTGAGCTGTCCTGCCTTTAGGCAGGGAACCAGGGCAAAGCCTTGCACATCTCCCATAGTTGCTTTTTTCTTGCACATCTGGCTTCCCGCAGCCTGGGCAGCCATAGAGCACTTGGCCGCTCATAGTATTAATGCTGGGTGCAGCTTTGCGTGCATCAGATACAGAGCTCCTCTGCCAAATGGGCCCCAGCACCTCGCCCCTTGCAGCCTGCTGATAATCTGCAGCTTGTCTGTAATTGTTGCGTGAACATGCACTTTCTTTCGCTGATGACTTTGGCACCCTCACAGGGCTCTACCCAAAAAGGCACTGAACAATGGGATGTGATTGTTTTGAAATGTGTCCAACAGGAAGCCATCCTCCGACATGCTCTCAGGCCCCAGGCTTTGGGGATTGGACGGATTAATGGAGTTCAGCTGTAGTTTACAGTTTATCATCAACCAAGTGTTGTTCTCACTGCCTGTCCTCCCCTCTCCAGCTTCTAAAGAAAAATAAAAGAAAGAAAAAAAAAAAAAAGGAAAGAAAGCAGCAGCCCCAGAACATTCATCGTATAACAGTCTGAACAAGGGAAAGGGGGAAAAAATGCCCTCAGTGACCATGAAACTGACGAGGCTCCCCAAAATGGCTTCCGGCCTCCAGTTTGTCATGCCTAGCTGTCTTCCCCTTCACTCTCCCAAGCCTCTCCCCCATTTATAATCATCGTTCAAAGTGGTGAAAGGCCTAATTGCCCCGAGCAGTGTGGTCAATCTTCCCGCAGATTTAGCTGCCTGCTTTCATCTGGCAGCCTGGGAGGGAGCTCCGCATTTCCCTCCAGGCAATCTATATGGTCTAGCAGTTCACTGCAGAAAGTGGTGCCTTATCGATTTCTGCCATAGCTTCCATGGCTGACTCAAGGATCAGAGCCTCTGACAATGACTAACAAGTTTAAACCATTAGTCCCATTTGTAACTACTCAGCGAAAGGCTTGTCAGTCACCGCGTACCATATACTGCAGCTTTTAGCAGATTTCTAATTCTGTTCATTGTGCCCACAATGACCCCTGTAGTTAATGGGGGTTATCGGAAAACTATTTTTTCCCTTCAAAAGTGTTGCCTTCTTCTTCTTCTCCTTCTCCCTCTTCTTGGAACATAAAAGCCATTTTGGGTGGGATGTTTCAAAACAGTGATGCAGTCAATGATTTGTGTCTCTCGTAGGAGAAAACCTGTATCCCGGTGTGCTGTACGTCTATCTGATCCTGAAAACCTGCAAAGAGGCAGGTGACAGTCAAGGAATCATCATAAAGAGATCCTCCTGTCCTATTCTATAGAGGCTTATCTTAACGCCTTTTGTCTCCTTCCTCTTTGATGTTGAAGAGACTCATTTCACCTTAAGAAACAGCTCTCTTTCTGGGTATCCAGTCACCCCACAGTACGTCCAGCTAAAGCCTTCTCACCCCATGTGTGGCCCCCACACCAGCAACTTCACCCAAGAACTTGTTAGAAATACACCATTTCATGTGTGACACTAGACCTACTGAATAAGAATCTTCATTTTAACAAAATTCTCGGGTGATCCCGTGCACACGAATGTTTGGAAACCACTGGTTTAAAGAAGTTGGGTTTTGTTGTTGTTGTTGTTGTTGTTTTTACTGTAACATCTTTATAACAAATAAAGCCTTATGCCCAATTAAAACCAAACTTAACACTCCCTCTACATGGGTTAGGATATTTTTAAGGGGAAAAAAATGAGTTTTTCTGCATCACAATTGTAATGAGTTTCTCCTTGTATATTCAACAACTGTGAGATTTTCATCTCCTATCTGCTGTATCTCACCAGTACCTTGTGTATGGTAAGTACAAGATGATTAGTTGTTGAATGGATGATTTTCAAGAAAGAAAAAATGAAGGAGAATGAAGACAGGAATGTGATGCATCTGCCAGTGATATAATGAACCGGGTATTCTTAATATAAAATGATATAAAATGGGAAAGCTGATATACAATGCAAACGGCTATAGGACTCAGCAGACCACAAGCTTCTGTGTTCATTTTTTATTGCCTTAACTAGATGCTCTCACCATCAAGTTGATTCAGCCTTAAGGATGAACTGCAGGAAAAACAATGCAGCAGGTAGGGCTTTTCTTAGAGCACTTTCTCATTTCCACTTCTAGATCATTCTCATCCCCTTTCTGCCACCTATTTTTGCTCTTCTCCCCCTCCGTTTTTTTTTTTTTTAATATATGAAATTTATTGTCAGATTGGTTTCCATACAACACCCAGTGCTCATCCCAAAAGATGCCCTCTTCAATACCAATCACCCACCCTCCCCTCCCTCCCACCCCCCATCAGCCTTCAGTTTATTCTCAGTTTTTAAGAGTCTCTTATGCTTTGGCTCTCTCCCACTCTAACCTCTCTTTTTTTTTTTCCTTCCCCTCCCTCATGGGTTCCTGTTAAGTTTCTCAGGATCCACCTAAGAGTGAAAACATATGGTATCTGTCTTTCTCTGTATGGCTTATTTCACTTAGCATCACACTCTCCAGTTCCATCCATGTTGCTACAAAGGGCCATATTTCATTCTTTCTCATTGCCACGTAGTACTCCATTGTGTATATAAACCACAATTGTTTGTTTTTCTTGATCATCAATCTCTACTTCCTAAAACCCTATACTCAGCCAACTGAGACCAAAGTATCTGAAAAACAACTCTTACTAAAATAAAAGTGACTGCTAAGGACTCAATATTTGAAGAATTATTTCTTGACATCCCTCAAATCATGTCACCATAAGCAGTCTCTTTCCTCTAGAGGCCAAATCGTCTCTATCATTGCCACATTAATACCAGAGAAGGGCAAGATAACCTTATGATGAGATGTTTAAGGAGGAGATTTCATTATATAGCTGCTCCTTGTGTAAATCTGACCCTTCTAGTTCCCAGAGAATGTTTCTTGATCATGTGGCCACCCTTGTCTTATGGTCGTAAGTCTTTTTTAGATACTAGTCATTAATGTGTGTGTGTATACATATATACGTATACACACACGTATATGTACATAAATACACACGCACATAATCAAAAAAGCTTTACTTTCATCTTATTTCAAAATATAAAAAGCGTAACTTAAAATCAAGACAAATTTGATGTGAAAGCCAAGGACCACAGCCATCTTTATCAAACAGAATCTGCATGCCATGATTTTGTTTCCAGGCTTAAAACAAGGACTTAGGAAATAAAATTATCTTCTTCCAGTGATTACCTTTGCAAATGATAATTTCCAGAGCATTCATCTATGGACTGCCATGTTGTGACTACTTAATTGCTGCCTGAAACACAGAAAACTGATTCTGTGTTTTCGTTTTAAGATAATCCTTTGACATTTTGAATAACTACATAAATAGGTTGTTTTGTGTGTTGCTAGCAGGGGCCAGCAGGAAATTATTTCATTCAGGGGCAGGTGGTGCTGGTGACTAAACAGAAAAGGTTGGGTGGATGGCAGGGTGGGTGTAGACATTTACACACACAAGCACAGAAACTGAGGGGTAGAGTAATTCTACAGTGTCTGAATTCTCAGCCTGAATTTGTGTATCTTAAAGAAATTATTCATTGATTTCCCACACACAGGTTACAAAGTGCCTTCAGGGTAGGGGTATCCTCCTCCCCCAACCCACCCACTATGAGTTTTAATATGTAATTGGAAAGCATGTAAAATAAAAGGAAATGTCACTCTGGCTTGTAACAAAAGACCTAAATCATAACGGATTAACGAGCGGCATCTTGTGGCCCAAGGTGAGTATGACACTTTGGAAAAAGCCAGTTTGGCTTGCCAGCATGCCACCAGAAAACGTGTCACACCGCCTCACATCTGGCTTTTGATCATGTTAATAAGGGGCTGTGCCGGGTTATCCATTCAGCCTTATCATGCCACCTTCAAATATTTTTGTGAATGAGCGCATTAACTTATAATTAATCATCATGCATTAATGTAAATGTATCTGTGTAGGAAAATTTAATCAGTACCCTTTCTTTCATATTTTAACAGTAGAGCACTAAGAGACCTACAAGATATAAAGTTCCATGAACAGTGTTTATAATCTAAGCCAATTCATCAGAATTTGAAAATCAGGGCTTCCTTAGAAGATGAATATAAAACCATTCAGCCATTCCCTAAATAAAATCAATTTTCTTTATATTATTCAAATCCATAAAGACAGTGGGGGAGATGGTCCTTCCCTGGCATCTTCCTCCCTGTGTGTCCCATAGAAGTGTGTGGATTTAGGCCAATATATGAAATAAATTAATGGACCTTCATAAATAGAGAACCAATTGGCTATTTCCATAAGACAGCAAAACACCTTGCTGGCTGTCAATTCAGTTTTTGGAAATCAATTCAGTATTTTAAAATCATACAGATTTTACCAAATTTCTGATTCTGGGCATCATTTAGCCACCATGGCATCATAAAAACAAAAACAAACAAAACGATAACAATAACAATAACTAAATAATGGCAACATGTGAGCTATCAAGTCAAAAGTTGATGTTGGCTTATTTTGAGTGGGGGAGAAAATCATTTCTCAAAAAAGTACAGGAGGTATTTAGCAATTCCAATACATTTATATCAGCTCTAGTTAAAAATACTAATGTGTGGCTCACAGATCTCAGCATATGCTAGGGAAGCATGTATTGCCTTTCACCAACTTCCCATGAGTCCTTGGACAAATTATTTATTCCTTCTGGGTCTTTAGTCCTTCACCTGAATGAAGAGAGACGCTCCCATGTCTAATGCTGTATATTATTCTAAATTATTAAGCTCTGACATAAAAATGCTACTGAAAACAGAAGACACCTGTTTAAATAAATTTGCTGTATCTGACGAGATGTGATCAGGAAAAAGGAAGCCATTCAAGTATTTCAAGCCAAAGAAATTCCATGCGGAGCATAGAACTGCTGAGAAACTCAATGGCAAACAGTGGACAATGAAGCAACCCAGAGATGAGCACCAGCAGGAAACTGCCAGCATCCTCCAGAAGAGGTACAACTCCAGGAGGCCACAGAAAGAGAGATGAAAAACCCTGACTTCTCTCTCCCCTGCCTTTAAAATCCCGTGGGTGCCTCCCATTAACCAAATGCAGCTGAAAAAAACAGCAACTTAACTGCAGACTCAAAAAAATACCCTGGTTTGTGCCATTTGCCGCTGTCCATGGTGTAAATACTCTCACCTGGCCAATCTTGGGTCACTTGTGCAGTCACTGAATGCAAAGTTGGGAAAAGAGGCACAACTGCTAGCATCATTGTGTCTCCCAGAGAACTTTGAGAGAAGGAACAGTCAAAAAGTAATAAAATCATTTGAAATAATAAGTTTGGTGGATATGCATTACCTTTGCTCTTAAACTTATTTAACTGTAAGATTTGATAACTTCATGGTTAATGATCATGTTAACTAGTGTTAACCAATTTGCAGGATTCTGAACATTGAACAGTTGATGTTCACAAATTGCTAGGCGACAGGTCTCGGAGACAGAGTCCAGTTAACAAGGGACATTGGAAAATGCAGCCCAGAAGTGGTCCACCCTCTCTGACACAGAACAGAGCAGGGGAAGAGGAAGGATCATTCCTGAAGCAGAAACTGAGAACAAACAGATCTAGAAACAGTACCTTACAAAATCGATGCAAGGCAAACAGATTAAGGATTACTTGCCTCTCCAAGAAGGAATTTAGCATCTCTATAACTGATTCTCTGCTAAGCCCTGGTTGGATGCATCATAATTAGGTTCACAGAATACTTTCCAGGAGAAAATGCATATTGGCTGATCCCAGTGATGTCATTTCCCATTTTTGGTCTGTTCTGCTGGTTTTTTCTTTATTTACCACTGTCTGTTGAAGACAACAATCTCCAGATCATCACAGAACAAGTTGAAAATGTACCGATGATTTTTGTATGGAAATTTTGACTGCTTTCACTCACTGCCACGCTTTCTTGCAAACTTAGTCAACAAGATGAGGCTGTGGTTGAGGCACAATAACAAAGTCTTCAGAAATGCTTAGAGAAGTGAATGGTCATTAGCATTCAGCTTGTTTTTTCTTTTACAGACCTTGGGAAAGTCACTCAGCCTCCCTGGGTCTCAATTTCCTCATTTATAAAACCAGAAATGAGGGGGTTTAATTAGATAATCTCTAAGGTCGTTTATGGCAATTAGGGCCCATGATTTTATTATGGTGTATGTGAATTCAGTTTGAATATTTTATTCTATTTCTCTTCCTTTTGTTTTATTCCCTTCATTAACTACCCACTGTAACTGGCACAGATCTCTCCCCCTCAGTCAAAAGCACAAGCCAAGACGATGTAAAAATAGAAAAAGCAATGAAAGATGAGTGAGAGGTTCCAATGACAATTAGGAATCTTTTCTAAATGGCCACATCTCGGAAAAGCCTGATCCAGCTTATTTTCTGGGAACTAATGATCACCTAAGATGAGTTGCTGATAGGCCACAGAGGCAAGGACCATTAACACTTGATTGTCACTAATTCTGAGTCAATGTCCCATTTCAAAGCCATTAGTGGTATTAAAAACTGAAGCAGCACATACACACAAAGAAGGGGAAAAAGAAGAAAAACATTAGGGTATACTCAAGATTAACATGTTACTACAACAGATACAAAAGAAATGTTCATGAAAAGACTTAATTCAATAAATGCCTATTCAGAGAATTCTTAGTGCAAATTTTGTACTAAGCATTCCATGAGCTATAAAAAGGAATGCTTCCTCTACCCTCAAGAAGTTAGATTCTACACAATATTATGTTCATATGGATTTGTATTTACTTGGCATTGACGGTCTTTCCAAAACTGCCAATTTCATGTTTTAAAATTATCTAACACAAACCAACTAGCCACAAAGGCCACATCAGAGCATGTTTCATACATCTACTTAAATCTGTCTACTCTTTCCATCCTATATTAAATGAATGATTACAGATTACCTGCTAAGCGTCAGTCACTGTGTTAACAAAACCAATCACCCACTAGGAGAACGAACAAGTGAGAAGCCCGCAGAGAACTTAAAAAAAGGGAAAAACAGGTGGCAATGTTGAGAGTGGGGGGGAAAGGACACCAACTTAAAATTTGAGGGATGAGGAATCACTGCTACAGTCGTCATCTACTGTTTTTGCCTGCCCAGCATTCTTTTCCCTCATTTTGAGTGCTAGCACCTAATTTCCTTTTGGAGAACTCTGTTTCCCTGTGGTTAAGGGAGTCTCCCATTAGTTTCTGAAGGCAGCCCTCTGCTTATGGAGTGGATCTGTGACCCAAGCTAGACCAACCATCAGATATTTTCTCCCAGAAATATTAATCCTGAGTAGAGTGTCACAGATCAAAAATAGCTGGAATTTTTCCATTGGTAGAATCTTCAAGAGACAATACACTGGCCCCTATCACTTAAATTCCTGGAGTTGCCTTCATTCCTGTCCCTCCAAGGTCCTAAGTTTTTAGCTGTTCATTTGTTTCTGTGCCCTTCCAAACAATTCCTTATTAGTATATAAGCCAATGTCCGTTTCTCTTGCTCGCAACCTACATTATAGAATATATACCAATTCCCAGTAGAAATGCTAAGCTAAGCCCAGGAGACGTTGCTGCCCTAAGAAAAGGTGTACGGGAAAAAGGAGAGGTAGTGCACAGTACGTTCCAGAAGCCAGAAGAAACTTTGACTGGCTGGAATATAAAATATAAGATAGAATTACAAGAGAGAAGATAGTGAAGAGTAAGATCATTCAGGAATTCATAAACATGCTGAGACCAAATGAAACCATTAAAAGGAGTATACTCCACACCTAGAGCAGAGCCTAATGCAGGGTGGGGACTCAGGACCCTGAGATCAAGACCGGAGCTGAGATCAAGACCGGAGCTGAGATCAAGACCGGAGCTGAGATCAAGAGTTGGACGTTTAACTGACTGAGCCATGCAGGTGCTCCAACAGCCTTTTAAAAGTAAAATGTTTTAGAAAGATTACCCTGAAATCAATAAGCAGAATATATTGGAGGCTTTAGACTAGAAATAGGAAGAGTGGTAAACTGATGTTTCAGTAATCCCATTCCAGAGAATATAATGGCTTCACTTGGGATGGCAGGAATGGAAATAAAGATGGTAGATGGGCTTCTGAGAAGTTGGGAAGTTAGACTCAACAGGACAGGGAGAATGAGTAGATGTTGAGGGCACAAGGTAAGAAATCAAAGGTGGCTTCCCGGGGCACCTGGGTGGCAGAGTGAGTTAAGCCCTGGATTTCAGCTGAGTTCCTGAGATCAAGCCCCACTTTGGACTCGGCATTAACAGCACAGAGCCTGCATGGGATCCTTCCTCTCCTTCTCTCCCTGCACTCTGCTCACGCACGTACACAGGCTCTTTTTCTCACAATAAATAAACTGAAAAAAAAAAAAAAGAAATCATCAATAACTTGCAGACTTGAGTTTGGATGGTTAAGTGGTCCCACTCACTAAGAAAACATAAAAACCAATTCTGGTTTACTAAGGAAGATGACCAATCCATTGTTTTACATGTTGAGCTGCTTATGAAAAATCTAAACAGATAGGTCAAGTAGGTCAACAGGAATATAAATTGATAGAAGATATCAGAACGTAAGATATAAGTTTGGATTTGGGAATCAGCAATATTTAGTTGGAAGTAAAATTTTGAGAGTGAATCAGATCATCTGGGGAGTGTACACAGAATAAGCAAAGATTACAGTGCAGAACAGATTCTCCATGACATATCAACATTTTAGAGTTAGATGCAATAAAGGACCCAGGGTAGCCATAGACATCAGAGGAAAACTAGGAGACTGTAATTTTATGGAGATGAATATAAGAAAATATTTCCAGATTAAAGATATAAATAATGCTGTCAAGAGATCAAGAAAGATAAAGATTGAGAAGCATCAATGCACTTAGCAACAAGGAGGCTCTTGGTGGCCTTGGTCAGAAACTAGACATCAGTAGGTAGGAAAGTGAATAGATGAAGCAGAGAAAGAAGTGTAGACAACAATTCCAAATAGTGTGGCAACAGATGGGATGTAAAAAGATAGGGGAAATGGAAGAGAAATTTAAAAGAATGTGTTCTAAAAGATGGAGGTGTCTTGAGTATGTTGACATGTTGGTGAAAAAGAGCAAACAGAGAGGATGTGGTTGCAGAAACAAGAGACAGGAGGGATATTCAATGGGCCAAGATCCCAGAAAAAGTTGGAACGCATGTGGTAGAATTACCCTCAAAGAGAATTAGCAGCACTTTTTTGAACTTTAGAGGAAAGTTGCAGGTATTAATTTGCAAGCCCAGAGATGGAATATTGAGGAAACTCCTGTCTAATGGACCTAGTTTCTCTTAAAATAGGCGAAAAGATCATCATCTGAGAGCCAGGATTTGTTTCTGTAAACTTATTGATTATGCCCACATTTGTTTTATTTCTGACTTTTCTCCATTTTATTGTTGCTCTAACTAAAAGGAACCAGAAAAACAGCAAGGAGTAGACACTAATTCCACATAACTGAGAACTGACCAATGTATTTAACAAAGATCTGTTGTTTGTCTATTATGTGCCAGGCATAAGGACTATAGCAATCACTAAGGCAAACTCCCCACCCACATGGAATTTTGTAGTCTTTGGTTAATAAATAAATAAAACAAGATGGCTACCAGTAATGCTAAGAGACTTGAGGAAAATAAGTAGTATGATAAAGAGCAACTGAGGAGGAAAGAAGAGTTATTTTGATAAAGTAGTCAGGAAGTGCTTCTCTGAGGAGGTGGTTTTTGAGCCAACACCTGAAACGTGAGAAGAAAAAGGTCACTGAAAACTCTAGACTCTAGAGTCTACAGGGAGATCGTTAATGGCAGCTGGTGCAAAGTCTTTGGGCAAATGGACCCATTGTGTTTGAAGGAAAGAAAGCAGTGTGGTTGTGGCAGAGGGGAGACAACAAAGTCAGAGAAGAAAGCAAGGGCAGATCCTATCAGCTCCTTCCAAGTCAATCTTCTTTTTCTTGTTTATGAGAAGTCATTGGAGGATTTAAGCAGGGAAGCAACGTGATCTGATTCACTTATTACTAGTATACAACAACTTAACCTCCATCCTAAAACTTGAGAAGATCTTATGTTTTAAAACATGAGCTAGAGTTGGGGCACCTAGGTGGACGAAGTGGATGGTTGAGAGTCCAACTTCAGCTCAGGTCAGGATCTCATGATTCATGAGTTCAAGCCCCCCATGAGGCTCACTGCTGTCAGCTCAGAGTCCATTTCAAATCTTCTGTTCTCCTCTCTGCCCCTCCCCTGCTCATGCTGTCTAAAAAATAAACATTAAAAAAAATCTAAAAAATGAGCTAAGGTATATTAAACAGTTTGCTGTCAGTCCTCTTCTTGTGCCTCATATGCGAAAAACTTTTCTATTTTGAAGACAATAAAAGTGAAAGCCATAATACCATGCTATTTTTCTCACCATCCATCTGATCCAAACTATAAGCATACTTATCATTCAGTCTTTCACCAAACCCTCTCCACCTAAATTATTTGATAAACTTAAGGAATTATAAATGAAAAACTTATCATGAAGGCCATCAAGATGGTTTTCAAATTTACATTTTACCAAAAAAGATTAACAGCCTGGTAAGGACGCTATAAATTTCACTCAGCATGCCTTTATTTTAAAAAGTTGGATTCCAAACAGTTATGCTTCTTGACATCCTTGTTAATAAATATTAGACATACTCATTCTCATTTCATTTTTAGAAGTTCAATATTGAACTTCTAAAGCCTAATGAGTGATTAGCACTTTGAGGTATTACATTGAATAGTTATTAACAGTCCAAGATACATACACCATTAGAATTATTAACACAATTCGTATAGAATCTCATAAAACAGAATAAAAACCACTGACACATTAAAAAAACCATTGACACACTGAAAAGCTCTATGTGACCATATTGTCATACTTTCAATTAGTGTAAAAGAAAAAAATACCATTATAAAATTTCAGATTTAATGTTTTCATTAATCATTTGATCAATCAAAGATATTAATATCATGGGGTGCCTGGGTGACTGAGTCGGTGAAGCATCAAACTCTCGATTTCAGTTCAGGTCATGATCTCACGGTTCATGAGACCAAGCCCTGCTGTCAGTGCAGAGCATGCTTGGGATTCTCTCTCTCCCTCGCTCCCTCCCTCTGCCCCACTCACATGTGCGTTCCTCTCTCTCTCTCTCTCTTTCTATCAAAATAAACATGAATAATTTTTAGAAGATATTAATATCTTCTAAATTGGTATTCTATAGTGATCTATTTTATAGATGAAACAAAATAAAAGAAACAAAAAAACCCCCACTAAGTTGGATGAAAGGGGCAAATTCTCAAAGCAGAGCAATGGACAAGGATGGTGCACCAAATCTTAGCAGAAAGAAATGAATACCATCCTAAGGATAGGATGGAGAAGATGTGTCTCAATGAGCAGCTATAGTACAAAATGAAATACTAGAGATCTTAGCTGTGAGCCCAGTGGTTCAATATAACCTTACAGAAGACTTTCAGTGTCTCAATAAAGAAGATCTTTCTATAGTGCCCCAACTGCATCTTCCCAGATATACTTAATTTTGTCCTGAGAGGCAAATCAAGACTAATGATAACAAACAAAAAAATTCATGCAGACAAGCTCTATAGTTTGGCAAGAAGTCACTGGACAAAATACAAAGGACATTTGAGGTCATTGGGCTGAAAAAGAGAAGACACTAAATTGGAGAGTGGCCTTCGCAAATCCTACATAACTCCCAAGGAAAAGAGGAATGAAATGTCTTCTCAGGCAGCCCCAGATGCCAGCCATAAAACTACTGGGTGGAAGTTACAGGGAGATGAATTATGAATCAATATAAATGAAAACTTTCTAACAATTAGATACTTTATTAAATAGACTGTCTTCCTCAGTCCTCTGTCACATGAATTATTCAAGTGGAGATCAGAGTTGAGGGTATTGTCTGGGTTAGGATCAGATCACTTGTTTATGATCTATTCTATCTTGAGGATTCACATTACATGAGAGTAATACATGTTAAGAAAAATGCCCTCAAGATACTCCAGTATTTGCTAAATATTTATAGAAGGTAAAGATTGAAAGACATTTCCAGGGGCGCCTGGGTGGCGCAGTCGGTTAAGCGTCCGACTTCAGCCAGGTCACGATCTCGCGGTCCGTGAGTTCGAGCCCCGCATCAGGCTCTGGGCTGATGGCTCAGAGCCTGGAGCCTGTTTCCGATTCTGTGTCTCCCTCTCTCTCTGCCCCTCCCCCGTTCATGCTCTGTCTCTCTCTATCCCAAAAATAAATAAAAACGTCGAAAAAAAAATTAAAAAAAAAAAAGACATTTCCAGGTATGTCACAAAATAATCAGTGAACATAACTTCCATAATATTTCCCCACATGACCCTTGAGAAAATGTTGAAATGTCTCCACGTTGATGAAAGTCACAGGGTGATGTTATTGGAAACCAAGAAATTGCTCCTTCATAGAGATGTTCCACTCCTTATCACAAGTCTAAAATATACTGGAAGAGAACTGGTTTACAGCGAGAAGATTCAGGGTCCAGAGCATTGGAACCCCTAGAACAAGCCAAATATATGATGTTGCCAACAGAATACCCAAGGAGAATCTAAGTCATTCCAATGAATCCACTCACTGGACTGATTTACTTGCCACCCATAATTACATATTTACTTCTATGTAAGAAAACAAGAGTTTGAGCACTTACACAAAAAGATGCCTCTTAGAAGATCAAAGTGAAGAATAGACTATATTCGAAGCCATTGGACCTGGTTATAAAAGATCCAGCATTCAAATGAGCCTGGTTAATCAATCCCTAAAGCATTTTCCAAACTTTAAAATCAATATTTACAGAGAGAAAAAAGGGTCAGTGCTCAAAATGTGAGCACTGTGCTAATATGAAGCTAAACTCTCTTCTCACTGAAAGACTCCTCAGAGTTTTTGGTGTTTCCTGTCAATCTCCACAAGGGTGGAGGAAATGCAAGACCCTACTATGAAAATTCCAGAATCCATGAGTGAGGCTAAAGTACCTGCCCTGGACAACAGAAACTGAGAAGTACCACATTAGAGGGGAAAAGGGGGAGAAACTACCACTTGACTGAATGGCCTCTTTCCCTCCCCCAGACCAGCACAGTGCCACAAGGATTGGGCCTCCTGGGCCTATAGTTTCTCCAGTGGGAAAAAGCAAGTTCAAGGGGGGACATACAACTTCTCCAGTGTTGCAGGACACTTCACAAAAAGCTCACTCAGGTCTCACCTCACAGGGATCAATGGGGGCATAGGAGGAGCTCAAGCACTTGGGATCAGATAGAGACAGAGGAGGGGGCAGTGAAGCCTACTATAACTGGGACTCAGATCTTGACAGACCACATCCCTACTTACAGTAGCGCTCGAGCAAAAATCCCTGCCACTAGCTCTGACCTTCTGCAAAGCCAAGCCAGGGGTCCCATCTGGCTAGGGAGCTCAGTTGGCAGTTCTGCCTGGTTTGGATCCTCAGCCAAAGGACCATACTAGTTGTCAAGTCCATTCTACAGCCCTGTCTGGACAGAGGAGAAAATTCGTAATCCTGCCCAACTGAAGAGCATGGTCTTCAATCCCACACCCCCAGGTAGCATGACCATAAATGCCCAACAGCCATGAAGCACATCCTACATTCTTCCCAAGCAGCGGAGCAAATTCCCAATCCCACTCGACTGCTGACCCAAGTCTCCAGTTCCACCCCTACGGGAAACATGGCCACAACTGACCTGTAGCTATAGAACACATCCTTAGGACCACCCTGGCAGAGATCCAAGCCATCAGTCCTACCTAATTATTGAGCATAGCCTCTGTCCCCAAATAAACAAGCAGCCTAAACAGTGTAGCCTCAGTGTCGCCCATCTGAAGAATACAGCCTACAATCCCAACTGTCAGTGAAGCCTAACATACAGCCCTGCCAATCAAAGAACACAACCTGTGGCCTTGTCTGGGCAGAGAGCCCAGCCATGACATCCATAGTTCAATCACAGATTGAACTGCTGCCGCATGTGACAAGGGAGCCCAGTCTCTAGCCCCACCCAATTATGAGGTACAACTAGAGGACCCAGCCAGAAAGCCACATCCAATGACATCACCCAACAGCAGAGTACAGCTAGCCCCCCAGTCTACCTGATTGCAAAGCCTAGACTACAGCCCCACCTGATTGCAGAGCAAAGCCTGAGGCCCTTTCCAACCATGAAACCTAGCCTATAATTCCACCTAAACACAGAATCCACCCATTGCACCAGCAAATTGAGGAGGACAGCCTAAGACCTCACCCAACCAGGAGAAACTGCAAAGCAGTTTGGGGCCTGCAGCCCCATCGTTTCAAGGAATTCAACCAATGTCACCACCCTGCCAAGGAATGTAGCCCTCAGCCCTGCTCAACCAGAAAGCCTACCCAGCAGCTCCATTTAAATGCAGACCCAGTTAGGAGAAGGAAGGAAATAATAAAGATTACAACAAAAATAAATGAAAGAGAAAGTAGGAAAACAGTAGAAAATAATAACAAAAGAGTTGCTCACCTTAAAAGATGAATAAAATTGACAAATGACCAATATTTAGCTAGACTAACAAAGAAAGAAATGAAGAGGACTCAAATAAATCCAAGAGAGGAGACATTACAAAAGATACTACAGAAATACAAAGGATTCATAAGAGAATACTGTAAACAATTTATACCAACAAATGGGACAACCTAGAAGAAATGGGTAAAATCATACCAACATACAATTCACCAGAACTGAATCATGAAGAAGTAAAAATAGAAAATCTGAACATACCAATAAGGAGTAAGCAGATTTCACCAGTAATCAAAAAACTACCAACAAAGAAAAGCCCAGGACCAGATGACTTCACTGGTGAATTCTATAAAATATTTCAAGAATAATGCCAATTCTTCTCAAACTCTTCTTAAAAATTGAATAGGAGGGAATATTCTCAAACTTATTTAACAAGGTCAGCATTACCCTGATGCCAAATCCAGATGAGAACACTATGAGGAAAGAAAACTACAAGCCAATATCACTGATGAATATAGATGTAATAATTCTCAAGAAAAGACAAGCAAACTGAATTCAACAGCACATTAAAAGGAATATACAACATAAACAAGTGGGATTCATCCTAGGGATACAAGGATGGCTCAACATATGCAAATCAATACATGGATACATCACACTAATAGAATGAAAGATGCAAATCATATGATCATCTCACTAGATGCAGAAAAAACATTTTTTTAATTCAATATCCTTTCATGATAAAGGATGAAAAAGAAATACCAGGTGATTTCACTTTTATGTAAAATCTAAAAAACAAAACAAACAACAACAAACAGAAACAGACTCATAAATACAGAGAACAAACAGGTGATTGCCAGAAGGGAGAGGGTGGTAAGAGGGTGAAACAGGTGAAGGAAGAGGTACAAATTAAAAAAAAAATCACAACAAATTGGATATAGAAAAATATACCTCAACATAATAAAGTCCATATATGATAAGCCCACAGTTAACATCATACTCAACAATAAAATGAAAGGTTGAAATCTTTTCCTCTAAGATCAGAACAAGACAAGGACGCCTGCTGTCACCACTCCTATTTGACATAGTATTAGAAGTCCTCACCAGAGCAATCAGTCAAGGAAAATAAGTAAAAGGTATCCAGGTCAAAAAAGAAAAAAAACTGTGTTTGCAAATGATATGATCTTATGGATAGAAAACCCCAAAAACTCCACCACAAAACTGCTATCACTAATAAACTAAGTCGGTAAAGTTGAAAGATATAAAGTCAAAACACAAAAATCAATACGTGTTGTATACTTCAATGTTTACAAGACAGTAAAACTTAAAAGTTTTTACCAAACAAAAACAGTCACTATGTGAAGTGATGGATGTCTTAATTAACCTTACTATGGCAATAATTCTGCAAAATATACATATATCAAATCTTCACATTGTAAACCTTAAACTTATGTAGCGTTATATATCTTAAAGCTGGAAAAACCTAAAATTTAGGTAATAAAAATAAAATCAATCTGTGAACACGTAGCTATTAGCCTGTCATCTAGTAGGAGCTGGCTCTAGCATACCACTCATGTAACCAGAAAGCCCTAGGATCTCGTATCATGTCTCTAGGCAACAACCTAAACCCTGTGCAGCTTCTCAAAGACCAGCCCCACAAGTAAAACTGTACTGTGTTCTGCAAATGCTCCAGGTGTCTCCCCGTACATCTACCTCCAGAACTGATGGCTCCATCAAGCCACAGAGGTCCTCCTCCTCCACCACCACTGATACAGAGTATTTTTCCAAGAACCAAATACACACTGGACTAGAGAGGACTGTTTGGAGAGGATGAGGATAGAAAATAATTCATATGTTCACCATAATGTCTAATACTCCCTCTTTTCTATTGAAATAAACATTTTAAAGAGTAATATACATAGAGAAGAATGCTCAAGTCATAAGTATAAAGTTTTATTAATTATCAAAAGCTGGACATATCCTTATAACTACCAGCCTGGTCAACAAATAGAATAATATCTGCCCCCTAGAAGCCCTGCTGGTGTCCTTTCGAAGCCTATATCTTCACTGCTTATCACCGGCAACAAATATTCTGACATTTAATGCCATAGATTAGTCTTAAATGTTTTTGAACACATAATACATATTTTTTAAGCCTAGCTCCTTTGCTAGACCTTAAGTCTGTGTGTGATTAATCCATGTCACATACAGCAAAATATATATGTATTCATATATATATATATATAAAATGAATATATGTATGCATTTTTGTTGAATATATTCCTAGGACTGAAATTACTAAGTAATTGGGTAGCTCTATGCAAGTAGATATTAATAAACAGTTTCCAAAGTAGTTGAGTAGTTGACTAGCCTCTACTCCTACTTTTATAAGAATTCTAGCTCCTCTATATTCTAATTCTTGTTAGTGTTAGTCTATAAATTTAGTCTTTCTCAGGAATGGTGATTTTTAAATGATAATATTTAAAATATTTTATCATTACCTTTTCCTAATTATTTAGATTCAGTCCCTTTCCATATCTTTATCGCCCATTTGAGTATCCTTTGCAAAGGCTGCTACATGTTTCCTGCCCATTTTGCCAGTGAGCTGTATTTTCTTATTGGTTTGAAGGAATTTATCATACAAGCCCTTTTTGGTCATATGTTCCAAAAATCTCCTCCCAGATTGTGGCTTGTGTTTTTTTCAGTCTATAAACAGAGATTTTTTTTTTTTTATTCACAGAAATTCTTCATATTGTTATGGACAGATTTAGTAACCATTTACTTTATATAGAAAATGTTTTTTCATATCCTCTTTAAATGTCTTTGCCTACTCCCAGATCATGAAGTCATTTTCCTAAGTTACGTTATTATTTTACCATTTATACCTACTATACGCCTGGATTGATTTCAGTGGTGGTATGAGGTAGAAGTTTTCTGTTTTTTGTGTGGATACACAATTGACACAGCACCATTTATTTAAAACAAATTGTCCTTTCCACACAGACTGAGTAAAAATGGTGCAACAAATTATGTCCACATTTACTCATGGGTTTCATTCAGGACTCTATTCTAATCCATTGGCATATTTATATATCTGTGTGCCAATACTACATCATCTTGATTATTATTCCTCTATATAATAAGTCATCGTATTTAGTAAAGTCCATATCTACCTGATTGTCCCTGCTCTTCTTGATCCTTTGCATTTCCATAAATATTTTAGAATCAAGTTCTTGACTTCCACAAAGGCACACATTAAAAAAGACAAATATGCTGGATTTTAACAAATATAATCTTGAATCTACAGATCAACTTTAGAGAGACTGATGTTCCTCAATTCCTGAAAACAACATATTCCTTTATTTATTTAGGTCTTCCATGTTTTATAAAGAAAGGACTGTGCTGAGCTTTCTATTTCCTCTAGTGTCAGTTTTAGTAGTTTTTTGTTTTTTTTTTTTAATGAACCTCTCCACTACATCACAATTTTCAAGTTCACGGCATTAAATTGTATAGTGATGCACCATTTTCTTTCCTACTACTGACCTTCTGTCTTTTTGCAGTTACTTATAAATTTTATTAGTCTCAAAAAAAAAAAAAGGGTTTGGCCTTGTGGTTCTTTTCCATGGTATACTCCTTTTATATGTCATTTAATTATGACATTTATGAATTTACCTTTGTTATTTTCTCCACTCAGTAACTTTTAATTTAATTTTCTATTATTTTGCTGACTTCTTGAAAGAATATTCCAAATTTTAGCCATTGCTCTTTTCTAATATAGGCATTTAAGACAATACATTCTCTACATTTAGCTATATTCCACTAGTTCTAATATGTCATTTTTGTTATTCAGTTTAAGATATTTTCTAGTTTTCATTGTGATTTCCTCTTTGATACACAGATAATTTAGAAGTGTTTAACATATGGAGATTTTTCTAGTTATCTTTCAGTGATTTCTAGTATAAACCAACTATAGAAAGTAAATGTTAGAAATACTTTGAAATTTGTTGAGATCTGATTTATAACCCTGTGAGTGATCCATATGCACTTGAATAAAATGTATATCCTGTCATTTGAAGATATAGGAACATGTGTGTGTACATATGTGTGTATGTGTGTGGTCATATTTGTTATATATATTATTCAAATATTCTATATCTCAATTAATGACTTTCTGCTCTCAGTTACTGAGAGAAATGTGTTAAAATTTCCTGTGTTTCAGGATTTGTCTTTGGCAGGTAGATAAGTAAATAGATGATATAGAGATATATAGAAATCAAAGACATATAATACTGTGCATATAAAATTTGCATAAAATTTCTAATTGTTCCACTTTTGTGCCATTCTTCCTTTATCCTTATATCTTAGGTCTATCTCTTATAAAGTAATATATTTCTTTTTTTTATACAGTCAACACAATAGTATTCCATCTATTTACATTTAATATAATCATTGACAAGTTGGAGTTTAACTCTACTTACTATTTGCTTTCTACTTATTCCTCCTTATAATCCTCCTGCTCTCCTAGTCTTCAAGTTGATTATGTATATATTTTTCCATATTTTCCCCTCAGCTTAAGTTTATGTTCTTATTCTAATATCTCAGGGTTTCCCCTAGAAGTTACAACATGTTCAATTATTAAGGCCTAATATAAATTAGTGTTTTAATATTTTACTAAAATTTTATTTTTAATGATACAAAATTATGTTTAATCCCACTAACATATAACATAAATGTTTTTAGTGAGATTAAGTCCTTCATTATCTATGAAAATCCAAGTTTAACACTTTAAGATACAACAATTGGAATATCTGATTTTCAAAGTTTTCTTTCAATATTTAGCTGCTTTACTTATTAAAAAACAAACCTCAGCAAGGTATGTAGATCCAAATGGAAAAACTCCTTATACTTACTAAAATCTGAAATGTTTTCTAATCTCATCCTCTAATTAGGCAAATATTAGTATGAACATTTAGCTAGCAAATTATTATCCTCACTGAATTCAATCATTTGTTTCTACAAAGTAACTGGAAAGTGTTGCATTCTCTTTTTCAAAAAATTGCTTTGAGGGGCGCCTGGATGGCTCAGTCGGTTAAGCATCTGATTTCAGCTCAGGTCATGATCTCCCCATTTGTGAGTTCGAGCCCACCATCAAGATCTCAGCTGTCAACACAGAGCTGCTTTGGATCCTCTGTCTTCTCTCTCTGCCCCTCCCCCATTCATATTCTCTCTCTCTCTCTCTCTCTCTCATAAATAAGGATTTTTAAAAAACTGTTTGAACATGTGTAATACTATACACCGAGTCAGAAAATTTTTGTTCCAATTTTAAATATTCGAATAGACTATTTAGACCATTTTCAGGAACAAAATCAATTAACAATTATAACCTTTCTAAATGCCATTTTTCAAGATACTCTCCCATGAGTATCTTTTGAAAAGCATTTACTTTCTCATTCACTATTAAAATATCACCTTTCTGCTGAAAGGGCTGATTAAGAGGGTGTATTTTAAAAATACCTTCTAAATAATGTACTAAAGAGAGCTACTTGTTATCCTATGAAAGGTCAGCAAATTTGAAACACTTGCACATTTGTAAAAGAATAAAGTATAATTCATCTTTTACTTTACCTCCTCTCTCTCAGGAAATTTTCCACAGGATCAAAAATAAACTTCCATGTGATTATTTTCATGGTCACCCTCCCTCTTGTTATAAACACCATGAAGATGCAATGTTTAAAACCCTTATTTAAGAAAGAAAAAACCACATCAATGACATCATGTAGCATTTTGGTCATATCGATCTTCAACTTCTTCTATAATGTTTCTGCCCATCAATGTTACAGAGAATGAATTTCATTTGTGGTTCTTCCTCTGGATTTTACCCCCAAAATCCTACTTTTTCAATTCCGGTCAAAACAGCTACACTTACGAGTTTTCCAGAAAATAATTGTTCTAAAGAAGTCAATCTATACAAAATATCTTATTGACTTATTCTTTTTTATGGATCACAAAGTAGTTTTGTTTTTTCACACTGAAAGTGAACCTAATAAATACTGTAAACTGAGACATGATAAAGCTATCTTTACTCTGAGGCAGCCATATAGCAAACATTCCACATTTATCCTAATACTTGTTTCCTCAGATGCTGACCAGTGTTTTCTCTGGGCTTTCTAATAGTATTGGCTGGCATATTATTAATTTTTTTTTAACGTTTATTTATTTTTGAGACAGAGAGAGACAGAGCATGAACGGGGGAGGGGCAGAGAGAGAGGGAGACACAGAATCAGAAGCAGGCTCCAGGCTCTGGGCCATCAGCCCAGAGCCCGACAGGGGCTCAAACTCACGGACCGTGAGATCGTGACCTGAGCTGAAGTCGGACGCTTAACCGACTGAGCCACCCAGGCACCCCTTGGCTGGCATATTAGTTTATTGTTTACCATATACAACATTAGCCATTTTTACTGTAACTACAAGAATAAGGTGTTTCCCAATTTGTGGCATCTTTGTTTTAAACTATTAATTAATATTTATTCATTAATTTAACACATACATTGAGTGTCTACTACATGCTACATGCTCTTCTCGGATCTGAGGGTACAGCATTGAACCAAGAAGAAAAATACCTGCATTCAGAAAGCTATTCTTTAAAACTCAAATGATGTTTCTAAATGTTTAAAATGAAGTTTAGTAAATTTTAGTAAAAGACTGAATAGCTCAAATAAAATATTATTGAAAACGCTACAGGGTTTTCTTCATGTTTTGATTGCTTTATTTTTATTTTTTTTATTTTTTTAATGTTTATTCATTTTTCAAGAGACAGAGACAGAGTGTGAGAGGGGAAGGGGCAAAGAGAGGGAGACACAGAATCCAAAGCAGGCTTCAGGCTCTGAGCTGTCAGCAGAGAGACTGATTCCGGGCTTGTACTCACAAACCATGAGATTATGACTGGAGCCGAAGTTGGACGCTTAACCAACTGAGCCACCCAGGTGTCCCTCAATTGCTTTATTTTTAATTGTGTGTTAATTGCTTTGTCTTATTATCGTTAGTTCATATCTCAAAGCCCAATATAAACTTGTGGTTAGATTCATCATTAACAGTAGTGAATGAAAATCCAATTTTTATTTTTTTTTAACTTAAATCCAAGTTATTTAATATATAGGGTAATAATGATTTCAGGAATAGAATTTAGTGATTCATCACTTACATATAACACCCAGGGCTCATCCAAACAAGTGTCCTCCTTAATGCCCCTTATCCCTTTAGCCCATCCCCCCACCCAACACCTCACTAGCAACCCTCACTTTGTTCTCTGTATTTAAGAGTCTCTTATGGTTGCCTCCCTCTCTGTTTTTATCTTATTTTTGCTTCCCTTCCCCTATGTTCATCTGTTTCGTTTCTTAAATTTCATATATTAGCAAATTCATCTATCTGTCTTTCTCTGACTTATTTCGCTTAGCATAATATACTCTGGTTCCATCCACGTTGTTACAAATGGCAAGATTTCATTTTTTTTTAATCACCAAGCAATATTCCATTGTATGTATAAATATATATTATATATACATATTTACCACATCTTCTTTATCTATTTGTCAGTCGATGGACATTTGGGACTCAAATCCATTTTTTAATAATCCCTGTTTTTGCTTATTACTCACCTATGTCATCATTTTACTGCATGTTGTCAACACCCCCATTTTCTCGACAGTATATGTTTGCACTATGATGAAGTTTAATCCATGGTATCTCTGTAAGTTAGGGTCCAAGCAACAAATAAACCACCATGGTTATTTTAGCAGAGAATTTAAAAAAGGGAATTGACTCAAGAGGTATTAAAAGACTGAAAAGGGAAGAAAAAACACTGTGGTCACAGAGATAATAACTTCAGGAAGCAGCTTCCACAGCTGGGTCCAGGGATCAAAGGGAAGAAGGTGGGGTTAACAGACCTAGAAGTGCAGGGGATGCTGTCAGGCCTAGGACCCAGACCTCTGAGGGGGCGCAGGGCTGATTCCTCAGGTACTTGGAGGACAGGCCCCTGGAGTAGGACACAGACCTCTGAGGAGGGGGCCCTGCCACACTGGCGTGGCCACACCCGGGAGGCATGGTGACAGTGGTTGGAGAGTTTGAAAAGAAGCTGGGAATTGGAGCCAATTACTACTGGAACCCACTGGGGTGACAGTAGCAAAGTCAGCTGACACATAGGAAGGAGCAAGTTCTTGCTCCCTCCTCCTGCCCCTTTTCGGGCCGGCAGAACCTAACGGGGAGCAAACTGCCAAAGCAGAAATGCGGTTTGCAGCCACCCAACCCTGTCGCATGGGATGTAGTGTGAGACAAGAAACAATAGCCTAATCCCCAGTGATTCCTCTGCAGAAATATTTATAAACCACTTGCTCATTTTGTGACACTTAGTTTATTTAAAATCAGGTAATATTCATAAAATTACAAAACTAGACGATGAAGGCTGCGTTATTTCACAATGTATTAAGAAAAATGTCTGTGAGCAGCACAGTATATGCCCCCAGGTATAAAACTCCTGTCTAGAGGCACCTAGGTGATTCAGTTGGTTAAGCATCCAGCTCTTGATTTCAGCTCAGGTCATGATCTCACAGTTCTTGAGTTCAAGCCCTGTGTAGGGTTCCCTGCTGAGCGAGGAGCCTGCTTGGGATTCCTGTCTCCCTCTCTCTCTCTGCCCCTCCCCTACTCGCTCTCGTGTGCACGCGCGCGCTCTCTCTCTCTCAAAATAAGTAAAATTTTTAAATTTTTTTTTCAATGTTTATTTATTTTTGGGACAGAGAGAGACAGAGCATGAACGGGGGAGGGGCAGAGAGAGAGGGAGACACAGAATCGGAAACAGGTCCCAGGCTCCGAGCCATCAGCCCAGAACCCGACGCAGGGCTTGAACTCATGGACCGCGAGATCGTGACCTGGCTGAAGTCGGACGCTTAACCGACTGTGCCACCCAGGCGCCCCAAAATAAGTAAAATTTAAAAAAAAAAGAAAAAACACAAAACTCCTGTCGAATGTACAGGACATGTTAGCATCCAACAAATAGGCCAACAAAGAAGGAGCCAATGCCAATTTGGATAAATGATACAAGATTAATGGATTTCATTTTTAATGTAAATATAAATAGAAGTTCTAATGTTTGGGTTTTGGGGTTTTTTTTTTGTTTTTGTTTTTTTTTAACACACCCAGTGGATGGTCATGTAAAAAGAGGCAATCGGTTGAGGCAAGGTTAGAAAATAAATGGCCCATGGGCCAAATCTTGCCTGCTGCCTGTTTTTGTGCATAAAGTTTTATTAGAATGCAATTATGTTTATTTGCTTATATACTGTCTATGGCTGCTTTCACACTATAAGAGCAAAGCTGAGTAGTTGCAATAGAGACTGGATGTCCTGCAAAAGCCAAAATATTTGCTATTTGCCCTCTTAGAGAAAATTTTGGTTGATCCTTAGTCTAGACAGCAATATCCAATAGAATTTTCTGTAATAATGGAAATGTTCTATATATCTGCACTTTCCATTAGGGGAACTACTAGCTATTGAAAACTTGAAATGTAGCTAGTAGAACTTAAGTATTTAAACAGCTTCATGTGGCTAATGGCCACTGTATTAGAGAATGCAAGACCCGTAAATAGGAAAAGGTAAAGGGATTATTCTTGGGCCATCTAGAATTGATGTTTTATCATCCCTCAGTCTTGAAGGTGGTACAAATGTGTTGGCATGTCTACACCCCTGTGGTAAACACGACTCATACACTCCAGTATCTTGTTCTTGTATCCACATGGAGGATTATTATTCTTCTGCCCTTGAGAGTTAAGTGCAGCCATCTGACTAGACATAAACAGCAAGGTTAAGCAGAAATGGGGCGCCTGGGTGGCTCAGTCGGTTTAGCCTCTGACTTCGGCTCAGGTCATGACCTCGCAGTTCGTGGGTTCGAGCCCCGCATCGGGTTCCGTGCAGATAGCTCAGAGCCTGGAGCCTGCTTCGGATTCTGTGTCTCCCTCTCTCTCTCTGCCCCTCCCCCGCTTGTGCTCTCTTTCTCAAAAACAAATAAATGAATAATTAAAAAAATTTTTTAATGCGTAAGCAGAAATAACGTATGTCATTTCCAGACCAGAGCAGGTACTTGCCAGCGTTCAACCCTCCAGCACCCTCTTGCCCAGCTGAGGCAAACCTTAACACACGGTGCTGAGAACTCAGTATCAGAAGATAACAGTGGTACCTCTTTCCACCTGAGCCCTTGAATAACAACTGTATGAAATCACTCCTCCAACCCCATTGGACACATGGCACTAGTGATTTGTGTATACTTTTTTTTTTGTCTTACAGAACAGCTGTTTGGAGGTCATTTTTCATCCCAACATAACTTAGTCATCTCTGACACAATCCCCTAATACAGCATCCAAATAGCCTCAGAAAACCCTCCCTCGCCTCCTTGCTTCAAGTCTGCCAAATAAAGTTAGAGGTAGAGCACACAAGCCAGAGAGATGAGGCTGCAAAGGGAATATTCCACTAGCTCTGAGTTTCTTTATAAATGGGGAGTTCATGTGGCTCTGTGCCACTGTGACTTGGGACAGGCCCCTCACCTGATGCAATAAACGATCTGTCAAGGCCGGCCCTTCCTTTTCCAGGTCCCCACCTCCACTGTACTGGTATATGAAGGGAAGACTACCTTTGGCATCAGGCAGGTCTAAATTTGTGTCCTGACTCTGCCATTTAGTAGCTACATGACTTTGGGTGAATCACTTGGCTTCTGTAAGTCTCCATTCCCTCTTATTTGAAACCTGCATAATGACAGCAACTTCTCCTGATTTCATTAGCAATAATTTATAATGACTGTTAGTGTCCCCCTCACCCCTGACGACAGTCCATGTCCTCTCCAGGCTCTGCACATTTGCCCCTGTTCTTCCTTCCTCTCAGGATTCCCTCAGCACATGACATCGCCTCTTCTGAAATGTAAGTCCTTCTAACTCGGGAGCACTTTCTCTTGCTGTATCAGTTGAACGTAACATCTCCCTCTTCTAAACTCTGTCTCTTAACCCTTGGTAGCTTCTACTCATGGAGCAAAATCCAGCTGCAAAGTCACCTTCTCGTTGAAAACTGTCCCCGTCCAAGGCAAAGTTTATCCTCCTTTTCCCATCCATTCCTGGATCTAGCCCCCATCAGTACCTGGCATGGCTCCTCTGGTCACATCTGCCGCACATGCCTTGTTGTTTTCATTCATTCTCCTAATAGCCGATTAATCATGGATCTGTGGCTTCCTCACCCTCCTCTCCACACCCCTGATCCTGGTCTGCTCTGTACTTAGTACTCCGGGCGTAGAGCAGGCCATTAGGAATCGCAAAGAAGCAAGAAGGAAAGAAAGACAAAGGGGAAAAAAGAGAGGGGGGAAAGCAAAAGAAAAGGACAAAGAAAAGTTAGGCAGCTCTGACTTCGATCAAAGAGAAGATAACCTAGAACTAGTTTCCCCTTCCAAGAAAAGTGTAGCTTCCTTTAAAAGAATTAGTTCATAATCTTTCTCACTGAGTCATGCAGAATTTTTAAATGATTTTTTGAGTTGACAGATAATCTATAAAAGGAAGGAGTTCATTGCAGGTTGATGAAATGGAGGCAGATCCTTTTCTTCCTCTTCGTTCCCATGCCCACATTTTCATAATTATTTATATTTCACTAATCAGGTAACTATAAAAGGCAATTCAAGAGGGGAGAGGGAATATACTTGGTTACCTGTGTCATTAATGCCACAAAAGAAGAAACTTGCAGAGATGTAAGAGCTGAGGCCGAGCCCTAGCAGAGAAGTGCTTTCATAAAAAGCGTGTCAGACCCTCTTTATTACAACCATGCTTTCTCTTTGGGGGTAAAAGTGGCCCCAACAACACACTATAATAAAACATTAAAATTTGTAAAAATAGGAAAAAAAAATCACACTCTGTGATACGGAGTTTGAAAATAGGAGAAATCTTATAAGCATCTTGGGGGGCACAAAAGGTTGTATCAGTGAAGTTATCATCAATTTCTCCTTGCCACTGCCCCAATATACTACTGGACCAAATTCACGGCAGGTACAAGGGGAAGGTTATTCCTCCCAGTAAAGGACATGGGAGTAATGACAGGAAAGTGAAGGAAGCTAATATTGGTTATGAAACTCAAGGAAAATCAGTGCTGAATTATTTATGTCTAAGTTTGAATGTTTCCTTACTGTTTTCAGCTGTCAGGAAGTCTAAAGAGAAAGTCATAGAATTTCCTCCCCCTAGCCAAGAGGACAGCTTCTTGGAAAAAGTGGCCCTCGGAGATGAAGCCGGGGAAGTCTCCAAGGTACAGCACAGAGCTCAGGGTTAGCTGAGGTGGGAGTTTAGAAGAGAAGTATTTCCAGGTGTTCAAAAAAGTCAGCACTATCAAATTGCTCTGGGACAAGAGTAGCCAACAGATAATTATCTGTCATCCTGAGCAGTCCTACTGATTTTTCGGAGGCCAGATGTCTCTCAATTTGTAAGATGGTCAGCAATTGTGTGCAGTCAACCACACTCTCTTCATTCAAAATAATGAAAGAGACTAAAGTTCAAGATAGAGAGGTCAAACTGAGCCCATTCAGCATCGAGGGAAGATTTCTACTTCTTCATTAAATGAATTGCCCAGATTGGGTCTCAGCCTAACCAAATGATATTTTCCTGAACTGCTGAAGGTCGTCGTGTGCTGATGGTTTGGATTTGGCATTCAGAGCAAGGTGAAAGAGAAGCCAAATCCTTGTGACCATAATGCACTTCTCTGAGGAGCCCAAGAGAGAGATTTCCTGACCCCATTCATCAGTGAACAACTGCACGGATGGTCGGACAGAACAGAGCCCTATAGGTTTCACCTCTACAGAAATCAGCAGCTGTAATTCTTGGAAGACTAAGAATATTATTCCAGAAGGTCTAAGTTCAAGCCCTGGGTCCGTTGCAGCGAAACTCTCAGACTTCATCCAAAATCGTGTTGGAAATCACTCTAATATCCCAGTCATCTCCATTAGGAGGACAAATTGTTGCATGAAAGTAAAATCAAATGTGCAGACACCAGAGGGTTAAAAAAATGATGAAGAATGAAGGAAACTTTCATAATGGAGAGAAATATACCATTAGCTACTCATTATTAAGGAACTAAATATAGCAAAATACAGTCAAAATGGCTCTCCTTATAAATCATCTCTCCCAAAATACAGCAAGATATAAAAGAGAAATCTGATAACCTTTTAGTTATCTTAAGACTGATACAAATCTAGCCTCTGTGCTCTAGGCTTATAATTTGGACAATCATATGTCCCGATTTGCCTGGGACAGTTTTGGTTCCTGTCTATTGTCCCAGCATAATTATTAATAACATCCTCTTTCATTCTCCAAAGTGACCCAGTTTGGACAATTGATGTCGTCATACTAGTTATAAAGGGTTTCTGCTGAATTATAGATGCTTTGTTATTTCTTATTTGTAAGGCAAAGGGAGTTTCTCTGCAAATGAAAAAAAGTCTCAATATAACCTATTTATGCTTTTGTGTTACACAAAAGCATAAATAGGTTTAGTCTCACAAGTGGACAGCAGAACAATGCATCACATGATGCTGAGAAGAAGCTAACAAAATTATCCCCAGTGCCTTTACCAGTGGAATTTCTTCCTCTAGCTCTCGGGTCACGTGGCATTTTTTTAATTTGACATAATTGATGTGATCTTGTAACACCAACCTCAGCTTTACGGTAAGAAGAGGGAAGTCCGCTGGCAAAGCTCACATCCGCAGGGTACGTGTTAATGGCACATGTTTTCTCCTCCACTTAAGTCTTCCTTTGAACACCTTCCACATTTCCAGTTATGCCTTCAAAACTGCTCAAGACAGCTGGGCCTGTTGCCTGTTTCTTGTTAATTAATTTTTGTATTTAGGTCTCTGCTGTTATTACCATTTGTTCATTGGCTGCTGTCATTATCATAATATTTGTTTCTGTCTCTCAAGAAGCTAAATACTACAACTCTGAAGTGAATACAGCACAGCCACATAAAGCTTCTGAAGGAAATGAAGAGAGAATATTGGAAAATCGTCCTGGGAAATTTTGTTCCTGACAAATTACTTACAGGAATGGACTCTCATGACACAGTGGAAGGAAAATAGGACATCTTCAAAGGATGCCCTTAATTGCCTGGAAAGTGGCAAGTCTGTGCTGGGGAAGACACTGAGGGCAGAGTGACAGGATACAGAGCATAGCTACCTCCCTGTCGGTGTTCAGTAGGGTGCTCCCCACCCTGAACAGATAAAGTCCTCAGGGGACTCTGGGCTTTGAGGATGACATGAGAAAGGAGTAAGTGGGGATGCATGCCTTGATCTCTCTTGGGACAAATCAGTGCTCAGAATCAACAAGTTTCCTCAGAGCCTCTCTTGGGGGACAGGACAATGCTGTGAAGGCGGCCCAACCCACGGCAGAGTGTTGGCCCTAAGAATCTGGAGAGACACACATGCCAGAGTCAACCCAACAACTCTTTCTCCCCAGTGACCACTCCACCAACTATTACCACAGCATCTTGCTCACCCTTAGGCACGTGTGGTCCTCACCCAAAGGATTTGTCATTCAAGTTTCCACTGTGGGACATGAAGTAGTAACGGGCCCAAACAATTATCTAACTCAATAAAAAGGGGAACATGTTAGCAACAAAAAGCCTGTTTTCCATGCTTTGGACGCCAAACAAGTATCAAGATCTTCCCGATTCAAGATCTAGTCTTTTCCTTGGGCAAGATACTTTTTTTTTAATGTTTACTTATTTTTGAGAAAGAGAGCGAGAGCATGAGAAGGGGAAGGGTAGAGAAAGAGGGAGACACAGAACTTGAAGCAGGCTCCAGGCTCTGAGCTGCCAGCACAGAGCCCCGACACGGGGCTCGAACTCACAAACGGCGAAATCATGACCTGAGCCAAAGTCAGTCGCTTAATTGACGTGCAAGATACTTTTTAATAAGGAGAGAGAAAAAATGAAAGAATCCACTGGAATAACATGAGCCAAACCAGAAGTCAACCCATGAATCAGATAAAAATGAAATGTCAGTAGTGACTCTAAAAAGGAACTGATCATAAATACCTCCCCATGATTTATCTTTACCACCATTCACTCATTTACAAGCAGAAGGTCACCTGCCTTATACATGCCTTGCTAAGAAAGCAGTCACCATGCATAGGTGATGTGTTAGACCCTGCAGAAATCCTTTTTTGGACATAATCTTTGAATATGAAATGCTACTTAGCTTTTAGTATGGTTTTAGTGTATTTTTTGAGATTGACTTTATTCTAGAAAAGATGACATAAAGGGTTGAGAAGAGGGTTGTCACTCCTGCCAAATCCTTCATTTTTCTCTTTTTTATAGAGACTTATAACTTTTACCTTTTAAGGAATTTACAGATTTTGATTCTTTTGCCGTACTGAACAGCCTTATCCACACATGCCATTTCTCCCAGAAAAATCATTTTTTTTTCTTCTAAGCACTTTTAAAAATAGAAACTCAGTTAATCTTCATAATGACCCCATGAGGTAGGCACTATTATAAATGGAGGAAACACAGCCAAGAGAGTCAAGTAACGTATTAGAGAACACTTTGAGTTTGATTCCAGAATGGAGCTCTTAACCACTACACCACGCTTTGCAGGCAGGGAAGGGCTGTGTCCGCCATCAATGTACCATATACCAGAGTCAACCCAGTTTGATAAGAATGGCTTCAAATACAGAAGTGCAAATGTTCTTTGAGCACCTACTACACGCCAGTTATCATAGTATGTAGAGAAAGGCACTATGGAGAGAAGAAACTAAACACATTGGAGAAAGGAGGAGGAGGAAGTGATAAGATCCATCCAGCATCCTGGGAGTCAGAGAGAAAGAGGGTCCAGGTGAGAAGGAGGAGGCTGGCAAGGCAATAGTGCTAGAGATGACTTACTATTTTATTAAAACCTCTATCTCCGTGACCAGTCCCTTAGCTTTGAGCTACAATACGCTTACTGCCACAAATTTATCAGCACTGATACATAGAAGAGACAGTTCAGAATTTCCCTCTGACTTACCCAGCAATTAAACATAGTGTTAGAATAAAAGGTGCTCCTGGCATCTGAATCAGAGTCACCCTCCATTCACACCCTCCCAGCCAAGCACCACTTTGTTTCCCATAGCTCCGAAGAGAGAGAATTTTCCCTCTTAGCCTTTCAGTCAAGTTCTGTAGACATTTATCAACTCTGGAGTTTCAAAGTCGGGCTGTCTGTCATTTAACCTTCACCCTCCTTGAATTTTTATCCTGCTAGGTTTGGATTAAACCACAGACTGATAAATGAGCATTGCTTAGGCAACACAAAAGAGCAGTCATTAAGGAAACCTCTCTGAAGGTATGAATCAAAACCGGGGGTCTTTGGAGGTTTTCCCCTTCTAGTTCACAGATGGCCTGCAGGAATACATTCTTATTACTTTTATTTCTTCCTTTCTTTTCCCCCTTTGGTTTCCAAACAGTTTTCATCATCTTTCCTGCTTGTTGTTCTAAAAGACTAAGAGTGTATCCTGACTGCAGACAGTTCCTTGTTTACTACAGTAATGTGGCCAGCAAAGACATTTTATCAATTCGAATTTAATCCAGGACCAGGAAGCAAGGGAATAAAGGAGAATGAGGGTGAAGTAACAGGCCCCCTGATGTGAATAGTGGTTCACTCATAAAGGCTTAGAATAATTAGGGAGGTGTTTTCCCCCTTAGGGCCACTGTTTTGCTAAACTCGAACTTGCACCAGTGGGTATTCCCTCTATGTATTTAGCTTCCGTTTTCCAATTCTTTAAGCCACCATGTGGCTGTTTGGTTTCTTTTGGGTTCAGCAAGTTGTACACTATCTTAGTACTTGTATGACTTTCTTTTCCTCTCCACCAAACCAAAAGAAACCAAAACAATAACAACAACAACAACAAGAACAACACAAACCTAGGGCTTGCAGAAGGGAAATGCCTTTGGAGTCAAAACAATGCTTCATTCTCTGAGATTAGTTGCAAACCAAATGCCAGCTGTCTGAATTTGCTTGAGCTTTCAGGATCACCTTATTAAGGTTTCAGCAGGATTGGTTAAATCCCCATTTTCTTTTTTTTTTTTTTAATGTTTATTTTTGAAGGAGAGAGAGAGAGAGTATGAGCAGGGGAGGGGCAGAGAGAGAGAGAGAGACACAGAATCGGAAGCAGGCTCCAGGCTCCGAACTGTCAGCACAGAGCCCGATGCGGGGCTCGAACCCACGAACCGCAAGATCGTGACCTGAGCCGAAGGTAGATGCACCACCAACTGAACCACCCAGGTGCCCCCCCATTTTCTAGACTATGGGAAATCCATGATCCTCCTGAAAGTCTTGGGAGTTTGGGTGTGAAGATGAAAGAAGATGGGCATGTAGCCTTCATGGCTCTCGGTTTCCCCTGCTGCTCAGTTCTCATGTACAGTCCCAGTCTGCACACAGCCGATTCCACTTGCTGGCCCTTTGCAGTGCCCGACCGCCCAGCAAACATCTGTCCCCAGAGTCTTGCTGACACAACCTGTGGGCAGCAACCGTTTTCAACAAATGAGGAAGCAAAAGAAGGGAAGGAGAATGGCTTGTCCGGTGGGGCCATTTATTCAGCAAATACGTACCCACTTCTTGCTACACCCTAGTTACCCCTACGCCAGATCCAGGGTTGTAGATAAATAACAGGAAAGAAAATGAGCCCATAACCAAATAATGTACCAAGTACTAAGGAATGGGTCGCCTGATGAAATTAATACCGCAAAGACTACTCCCAGCCTTCTAAAGAAATTCCCCAGGCCTTAGGTTTAGAGTTGCTGACAACCTGAATTCCACCTTATAACTCGGATCTCAGACTGAAGACAATATGGCAGAGGGCCCTTGAGGACAAAAGAGCATAATGCCAAAGGGCAGGCAAAGGAGCGTGGTATGTAAGGCATTACCTCCACCAAGAGATGCAAAACTGCCCATGACCAAAGCACCGGGAGAAAGAGCTACTCATGTCAAACAGAGAAATTGTTGCCTCCCTGGGGCGCCTGGGTGGCTCAGTCGGTTGAGCATCCAACTTTGGCTCAGGTCATGATCTCACAGTTAGTGGGTTTGAGCCCTGCATTGGGCTCTGTGTTAACAGCTCAGAGCCTGGAGTCTGCTTCAGATTCTGTGTCTCCCTCTCTCTCTGCCTCTCCCCTGCTCATGCTCTCTCTCTCAAAAACAAATAAACATTTTTTAAAATTTTTAAAAAATTAAAAAAGAAAGAATTTGTTTCCTCCCTAGCCAGGGATGCTGTTCTCCCAAGGAGCTTTTGGTCACACACGGAAGGGCTTAGCACTGCCAGCCATGGCGGCCGCCTCCCTGAGATGGTGCACACCAGATTAACATCAGCAAAAAATTCCCCATTTCAGCACCCAAAAGAAATAAGAAACTCCTGTCTGACTGCTAATGAGCACATGTCGGCTTCTCAAGGCTCCAAGTTCACTCCTGATAAAGAGCAAGGAGCAGATGCACTTACCACAACCTACTGGGGCTTCTGCTAACACTCAGAGCACAACGCGTCCGAGATGAGTCACCTGCTTTCAGTGAAGAGCAAAATAAGGTGAATACAAGCATAAGCCAGTGACAATGGCCACACACTATTTCTAAAACATACACTTCTTAGGACAAATAAACAGTAAATCATCTAGCCTACAGAGAAAGCCTGAGAGAAAGAAAATCCATGGTTACTTCAAAGGTTAACCCAAGAGCCATAATGATCTCCACCTTCTTCTGCAAGAAAGGATTAAGACCCTGTATACAATTTCACAACCAAAACCTTCATTGGGAGTGAGAATTAACCCCTCACAGAATCAAACATCTGGAACAATCCTGAAAAACAGAATATGGGTCAAGGGAGAAAATACAGAAAAGCTGATACAAGTATCGCAAGAACAGCATCTTGGTTGAAGTTCACAGTTACTGACATCAGACAAACTGAGGTCAAATCCTAGGTTCCATCACATTCTGTGATGCAGTGGGCAGGTTACTCAAGCTTCCTAAGCCTCAGTTTCCTCATCTGTAAGATAAGGAACGTCTACTTCTGAGCTTTGTAAGATTTTAAATGAGGTGATATATATGGCAATCACCTGGCTTAGAATAGATGCTTGAAACTATTGAAAGATTTTCTTTTGAGGTCTTAAGACCCTATCCCGGCCAACACAACTTTACAGGTCTTAAAGACATGATTTAAAGACAGGCTTACCTGTTCTCTGACACTTTTTCTAGTATATTCTCAAGTTAGTTACATTTTTATTGACATTTTGAGTTTCTTTCTCATCTGTGGCTACATTTTTCATAATTCTCAAGAACTATCTTCAAATCACCAAGATTTCTTATTTTATTTCCTCCTCTACCCACTTCTGCCAAGGGATGCATCTTATCCAGTTTTGCTTTTCAACATCATCGAGGTAATGGGTCAGAGGAGGGCCCTGCATCCCCCGCCAGATCACTGAAGGGGGCAGCTCTTATTGCAGATTGCAGGTGATCTCTGGGCATGGCTCTGAATCAGGTGCAGCCTTGTGGTTTCGGAAAGGACTTCTCCCGGGCAGCAATCCTGAGCCCGTGCAAGAATAACTTAGCCATTGTGCAAACAATCAAGACACACATTGTTGTTACCTGGTCTATTTCTCCCCCTTCCACTGCACGAAACAAAGGAGAATTTGGCTTCTGTTCCTTTCGGCTTCAGACTTTTTGGTGTCATGTGCGGTAAAGGTCTACGTACCGGCTTGTTCAGTGCCCCATCACTGCCTCTCTGTTCTCATCCACATCATTCAGAAAAGCAGACTTTGCCCATGCCTCCTTCCTTCCATAGTGCTTACCTTTTCCCTCCCTCCCTTCCTCCTTTTTTTCCCTTCTGCCTTTCCATCAGAAAGAGAGTAGCTGTCGGATATGAGAATCAAGCCATACTAGACTCATCACAGGTAACCACTTTGCATGTAAAGTAGGTCTGTACCAATAGATGAAAATCCCACTTCCCACATTCAATTCAACAGACAATTATTGGATGCTTATTGTGTGCCAGGCCCCATGCTATGCACTGGGAATACAAAGATAATTTGAGACATGGTCCCTGTCCCCATGGAGTTGTAGAGATAAGTGGAAAAGTCAATAATGTAGTGAACTATAGTACTCTATTATAATAATATAATATTAGAATACCATAATACTCTGTGATGCAGAATATAACAGGGCTGTGTAGTAACTGTTCTGAGGGGAGGGTTTAATTTGAGGGGAAGGTCATGAGGGACGGCTCTCCTTCATTCAGGATTTTATTATGTCATGAAGAAAATTTGTGGAAACTTCCTAAGCCTCTCCCAGATGTTTTCTCAACCCACTCTAATAATCTTCCATGGTGCCACCAAAATGTTTTTGGTAAAACACCATTTAAGCCGCATTCTCCTTCATATTATTTAAGAGCACCCCATCTCCCCCAGGATAAAACTTCCAACACCTTGGCCGGCTGGCTTCCATGACACACGCTCCTCCATTCCACATTTCAGAGTCCTCTCTGTGCTGTCCACAACTATTGCTCAACTATCCCCATGCTCCCTCACATTTCCATAGTTTCTTTGTACATGTCAATTACTCTTGCTAGAAGGTTCTACATCCTCTATTCCCTCCATCTCCCACCCCTCCTCTACCTGATGAAATCCTACCCGTTCACTGAAATTTACCTCAGCTCCTCTGTGAACTCTCTCTGGCACCCTTTTCGCCCTTCCCTACCTGCCCATCCAGAGCATTATGTCCCTCTGACAGATAATGCTGTTGGCTAAAGAAGCATTCCCAACCCCTACTATTTTATCAGGGGGCACACAGGTAAGAGATGGCACATTCCAATTAGGTAATTTGAAAAGGGACTATTTACAAAGGAGAGGCAATAAAAAGAGCCAACTGAATATTTTTAAAAAAAAATTTTTTTTTAATGTTTATTTACTTTTGAAGGAGAGAGAGACAGGCTGTGAGTGGGGGAGGGGCAGAGAGAGAGGGAGACACAGAATCGGAAGCAAGCTCCAGGCTCTGAGCTGTCAGCACAGAGCTCGACACGGGGCTCAAACTCACAAACCGTGAGATCATGACCTGAGCCAAAGTCGGACGTTCAAACGACTGAGCCACCCAGGCTCCCCGAGAGCCAATTGAATACTGTAGTACATGCTTGGGGAGGGAATGGGGGGAGGTACTGGCAATAGTAGGGCACCTCTAAACCTGAAAGGATAAAGGAGCTGGCCATTACCAGTCAAGGAAAGGTCGGCCTGACAGTAGCTTCAAAATGTAGCCTGCCTACTGCAGCCCCACAAGGTCAAAGTCAAGGGCATACATATCTCAAGTAAGACCTCATCCTTCCCTTCTTCTGTCTTGTGCTGCCCATTCACTAAACCCAGAAGTAAGGAAGCTGTTGATGTCTTATCTGTCAGCTCTTAGTGTAGAGAGCAAGGCTTAGAAGACAGATGTAGAAAAACTATGTTCTCATTTTCTCTGTTCCCCTTGCAGCTAGTAAGAGGTGGGCGGGGTGGCGGGGGGGGGCATATGACACAGTCTGGGCCTATGAGAAATCAGTAGAAGTCTCCCTCGGGGCTTATAGAAAGAGTTTCCAATGATGAACAAGCTAACCACCACTGGCATCTCTTTACCCCCGCCCCCCCAAAAGAGCTATGGTTGCCATCTTGAAACCCTGAGGGAGAGCCCAGGATAATCACAGAGATACCAGCCCTTGTGTCACTGAGGTGGTAAACCCACACAGCAGCTGCCTACTTCTAGACTTCTGGTTATGTGAGAAATATCAAACTCTAAGCCACTGTTAACAGTATTTCCTGTCATTTGTACAGGAAAACGTTCCTAACTGATAGTGCTTCCTTGTGTGCACTCCCATTATAGCAAGTCCTGTTGGAACTCTGAGTAGGTGTCTGTCTTCTCCCCTAGAATATGGGTTGGTGGGGTCAGGGCTGACACGTGGCTGGCACCTAATGGCTGCCTGCAAAATGAGTAAATGAATCAATGCACCAAGCACTGAGGAAATATAAGCAGGACTGCATGCCATCTTAGTGCCTCTTCCAAGCTCTGTTTCTTTCCTTTGCCTTATTTTACCCTGAGGAACTCAGGGCCTTCCTCAAGGCCTTCCTCCTCGTGATTTCACATCTTCCCCTGGCCCTCATACATCCATCGTATATCAAGCAGGCTTGAATCGCGCAAATTGTTTGCATTCTGTTCAAAACCCATTTTTTAAAATGATTCTCACTCTAGCAGAGATGAGCTGATTAATGCACCCAAAATATCTTGCACTACACAACCAATTCCTTTATCCTTGTTCAATTCATAATGTATAGCCCTTCGCTCCTCAGATGTACAGAGAGGGTCCGTTCCCTACCAGCATTATTTGTAACTGCAGAGCTTGAGGTGGTGCTAAGTGTCAAAAATGAAAAATGGCTAAATTCAAAATTGCTTCTCCCTTTGTTTTAAAGGTGACCTGCAAGTCGTTTTTATTTTTTTTAATGAACTAATTGTAGGATTATATGCTGAATGCCCCAAATGCAGACAGTGAGAGAAGAACACTCAGCACATACCTGCTACGAAATACCTGGTATTGTTCAGAGTCTCTGCAAGATCAGGCTGCTGACACCCACATTCCCCACAGCCCTACTGAAGAGACTGACTCAGACTAAGCTCTGCTTTTGAACTGGGACAACGGGGGCGTGCAGGACAATGGTGAGCGGAGCTAGGAACCGGGAGGCGGTCTGGCTACTGGCTGAGAGCACTCGGCCAAGTTGTCTCATCAGCCAGTGGCTCAAGAAGGAATGCCAAGAAGGAGCCAGCCCCTTCGTTCCCTCCCACCAAAGAAGATCTGATGGTTATGACTTTGCGTTCAATACACGCCTTCCATAAAAAGAGGCTGACGGAGCTGCAAGTTATTTTCCAGACACATTGAGCCCATGCACATTTTGTTTGGTTGGAAAAAAAAAAAATCTGAATATGCGGTGAACCTGTCTATGTTTCCCAATACTGTGTTCTTCTCCCTTAGGCTCCCAACACAGCCTGAGACCGGGCTAGAATTTGGAAGATCTCAATTCTTGTTCTGCACTGAGATGTAAAGACACTCCTTTGGAGGGACGCAGACACTTCGGGGATCAATAACCTTGGTCAGATCATCTATGATTCTATCTGGGAACAAAATCATAGCAAAGAAGATGTGGGACTTCCCTACGTGATGTGGCGTAAGAGAATTCACAGAAATGTCCCCCTCCAGACTCAAGACAGTGCCCTGCAATCAACTTAAAATTCCACCATTATTATGAATCTATTCTTATTATTTACTCTGTCTCCAGTTACCTGTCACCTGTTAAAATGTGCATAACCCTTCGAGGGTAGCACATTAAATTATTCATTAGCTACGATTATACCTCAGAGAGAAGGAGTTGTTCAGATTACATTCCAATGAGACGACCACTTCAGCAGTGGAAGAGCAGGCAGGGAAATTTTGCTACAGAGGCAAAAAAAAAAAACAACAAAAAACACAGACACCCGAGTGAGTTGCGTTGCAAAAGGAGGGCACCAAAAATGATGGATTCCCAGTTGTTTATTCATTTGTTTGTTTGCTGAATATTTACTCAGTGCCTGCTCTGCCATGTACTGTGCTTAGACCAGGAGAAATAACATGAAGTGAGTTTCTAATCACAGAGAAGACAAAGAACACTCAAAACCAACTTGGCTCACTTCATGGTGGCCCCATCAAGCCAGCATCCCTTCATTATACCTCTCTGGGAGGAGGAAAGGGCCCCAGCTTCCATGCCTTGGGGTTGCAAGACACTCCAGCTGGTCTCCTGAGAAACAGGCCACACTCTGACCAAATGAATGCAACTCCTCTCTTCCCCCACCTCCCAATATACTCGTTTCTATGAGACTGTGAAGGGCTCCAAGCATCCCTCTCATTAAGCGGTATCTGTGTTCTTTGCCTGCTGATCTGGAAGCAATATGGGCCTGGCAAAGACACAGAAGAGGGAACGTTGCTGAACAGAGAAAATACGACAGTTAAATCACAGCTCTGTGCCATGAAGTGAATTTATCAGCCCTCCCCACACACAAAACCACAAATAACCAGGGGGACCATGCTGAAGGGTCCTGCAGAGACCCCATCTTTGTCCTCTGAAGTCTCTGAACACTTGAGACTTGAGACAGACCCCTGGGGACTAAATCCCAACCTCTGCCCTCCACAGTCTCTCCCCTGTGGCTTGCTAAACACCCAGGGTTCTTTCAGACTCCATTTTTGTTCAAGTGTTAAATCTCCCAACGGGAAATGTTAGTGTTTGGTGGGGCTTGTTCACTTTGTTTTTGTTTTCCTATAAAGTAACAGAAATAAAAGCCCAGGTCTGGCCCTCTCGTGAAACTATTTGGGTCTTATCATGGGCACACAGGGAAACCAGCCATTCGCAGAGGTGAAACCATCAGGAAGTTGTGCCTCTGGATTTGAAAATGCCAAGCTGCTATCTTCGTGTCAAATGGAAATGCCATGCTGAACTCTATGCCTTGGGAGCTTAAGACAAATGCAGTTACTGCTGAGGTCCTACCCGGTCATAATCCACCCACAAAATGAACTACAAGTGCCAGCCGTCCACAGTCAGGTAATTCCCACCCTAAACCTAATGAGAAAATAACTCAGAAGCCACCAATGGCTTTTGCCCAAAGAGATGAATAATGTGGAGAGCCCTTGGCTGCAAGAAGAACCGAAGAAATTAATTGCTGAAGCCTTCACAGCATGATGAAAGCCAAGAATTATCCCCTGGATCCGCACTTAGAATTTACAACAGCTGCCTCCTTCAGACAGGCCAAAGTGACTCTCAGCAGTGCACAGAGCACAGCTGATCTCAGCGATGAATCTGGAGCTGGGTCAACACTCAGCCACAGCTAAGATGCTCTTCCTGAGGCAACCCACAACACCCAGCCTGCAGCCCTGACCGGGGCCCTCACTCTCCGGGGCTGGCACTTCCCTGCAACAATACACTGCCCTGCTTACGGTACTATTGTCATAATAACGCTTTTAAAATTCCACTGGGAGATGGCTGAAGCACAGTCTATTTATTGATATTTCCCAGCTCCTAGAAACTGAATTGTCACCAATGCATCATGGGAAGAGCATTTTATGCCCTTTTGTGAACTCCCTGCTGGATGGCAATAGGAGGGAACAGAGAACAACATATCAGGAGATTCCCTCAGGGTCAATGCCTACAAGTCAAGGCATTTAAAAGAGAATTCAGGCACAAAAGCATACCTAAAATAAGTGGGATGTGGGCCGTTAGGAGAAAATAAAACCAAAAAAAGACCGAGGACTGATAGGCCAAAGATTTATTGATTTAAAATAACTATTGTAAGGGGGGAGGGGGACTTCCATAAGCAAAGACATAGAAAGGCATGATATCTTTTAAAAATAAGAAGTTTTGCATAAAGGAGGTCATAACCTTTTGTGACACAGATTTGATGACTTTTTTTTGCTTGCTCATACCTGAAACGAATACTTCTATCTGGAGGACTGAGTTTAAAAATGATATATATAAAGTTAACTTGTCCACTCAACCATTTCTACTCACCTAACTTGTAGTTTCAAATGCTGAGAATCCTATTTGGAAAAGAATGAAAACTTAGTGAGAGCGAGATCTAAATAATATACACACAAGTGCCAAGTGGTAAAATATATTTAATTGTTTCAGAGACTTGCAGCCAATCTTCATGCTATCCGTTGGGAGGCTGCAGATTAGGTTGTAGGATCTCAGCATAGAGAAATTGAAGACATTGTTACAAGGCCCAAGTCTTGAGCGGGGCTCCCTTCAGGAGGTTAATATATCATAATGATTTAATGTCTACCTGAAATTCCAAAGTTAATCACATTATTTGCCGTAAAAGGATGGCCACTCTTCAAGTTGAGGTGCCTAAAATAGGAAAGGCACTAAGTTTTATCAGTCATTTACACATTTCCTTTAATGTCTTTATTAGGTCCTTTTCTAGGAACAAGAAGCACAAGTAGGAAAAAGTATGTGTGATCAGTGGATTCATGGGATAGAGGACAAGCATATATGTGTCACAGTGAAATGGCTTGCCCCTTCTAAGGGCACTGTGTCCTTCCTCAGGTTATCACATGAACAAAAGCTGAGACATTTTAGGACTTAGGTCACATTTTAGTGGTCATTTAACTCATCAAAACCAAGGTAATAGGGTAACTAGCTTTTCCGGCTCCATCGGCCTTATATCCCAGATAACTTCCCTGATGTGCTCCTGCACTGATCAAATCTTAGCCCCACAAATAGGGAGAGGATTCTAACTGCACACAGCAACAGGAGCTTTTGTGTGTGTGTGTGTGTGTGTGTGTGTGTGTGTGTGTGTGTGTGTGT
>NW_024412430.1:3019671-3089819 GCF_014898765.1 Herpailurus yagouaroundi
TGTGTGTGTGTGTGTGTGTGTGTGTGTGTGTGTGTGTGTGTGTGTGTATCTAAACTGCCTGTATGATCCCAGTGAATAATTCAAAGATACATCCAACCTGACCCCATGGATAATTTATGGGCAGTTTCTGCTGTTGTCAATATTTATTCCTCCTAGGGTTGTCTCCTTATCAAATTTACTAGCGATGAAACCACATTCCTACCTAACCCCTTCAGCCCTATCTCTGTTTCTTTTCACCCAATAAAAAGCGCAACCCACAACCCATATGCCAACAACCTCCGTCACAGTAGTCGTAAGATATAGGAATGAGACAGAGCCTTAAAGACCATCTCCAGGGCATGATGGATGGACCAGCAAATTGGGCACTGTGCAGGACTCAACCCCAACAATGACACCATGCGGCAGCCTGAGCAATAGCAAGAGTAGACTGGCAGTTTCATATTGGGGAAAGATAGCATCAAATGACCCAACAGGACCACATTCCTCACTCCCATGCCTTCCACTGAGCCAACGCCCGCCCGTAGCCCCTGCACAAATTCACAGCAGAGGGCAAGGCTGAACTTCCTGTTGTTGATAAAATAGGCAGGGGAGCCAGCATTCATTGGGAAGGCTATATTATCACCCTCAAATTTATAGGAAATCCTACTTTTCCACTTCCTAAAAGAGAAGATCAAGTTAGCAACCCATAAAATGACAAAAACTTCAAGTAGCAAAACAAAAGAAAAACCAAAACAGTGCCTTCTGCATCCTCTATCAAGACCCCTCCTCCTCCCCAGGCTATCTATACTCCCCTCTTCCTTCAAGGCATTTTTCCCAGCCTCACCACAACCCTCACTACCCCTTTGTCCTTCCTTCACCTCTCACACTTCATCAGTTACTCCTGCTAGAATATTAACTGCTAATTAAGGGGTCAACTGATGGTAATGACTTGACACGAACATAACTGGGAGCATCAGCGTGTGTAAAAATGACTTAAAAAGAGAACTGCCTGCCCCCTGTTGCCACCTCTCCCAGCACTGTCCTGTGAGCAGCCACACCCCTTCTTTCATTCACCCCTCATAAGAGTACATGAGGTGAGTTAAGCATCTGATTTCAGCTCAGTTCATGGGTTCGAGCCCTGCCTTGGGCTCTGTGCTGACACCATGGAGCCTGGAGCCCAGAGTTGGCTTTGAGTTCTGTGTCTCCCTCTCTCTCTACCCCTCCCCTGCTCACACTGTCTCTCTCTTAAAAATAAATATTAAAAAATATATTTAAAAAAAAAAGGTAAGATGAGTAAAGACCTGGCATTCTACCTCTGAACAATGCCATCCTTTGCACTAAATGAATCTGGCCTCATGAGGCCTCGTGATGCACTGTGTCTAAGTCTGGTAAATGTAAATTATTTAAAATCATGATATTTCACTTAGATGTCATGGTATCTTCAATGTAGGAATTTTTTGGATGTATAAAATCAAGGTCTCCAGTCAAGGTTGCCCAGGATAGGGGCACCTGGCTGGCTCAGTCGGTTAAGTGTCTGACGTCAGCTCAGGTCATGATCTCACGGTTCATGGGTTTGAGCCCCACATTGGGCTCCATGCTGACAGCTCAGAGCCCAGAGCCTGCTTCAGATTCTGTGTTTCCTTCTCTCTCTGCCCCTCCCCTACTCACACTCGGTATCTCTCTCTCTCAAAAATAAACATTAAAAATAATTAAAAGAAAAAAAAAAGGAATTGCCCAGGATGGCTCAAAGGCTCCTGTGGAAGGCTCCATGTCATTGTCTAGAACCAAGAGCCCCAATTCTCACTCTGTGGTTTGCTGGAATTCTCAGAAGGGAGGAGATTGTTGATAGCAACAGAACCTACACCTTCCTTTAAAAACTTGTGAGTTCCCCCAGATCAGGATAAAGTAAGATTTCAGAGCACTTAGGAGCAGTTCTTCCTCTTGAAGACTTTGCCTATTTTTTCCTTAATGTCCAGCACATCACTAAACGTTTACATGTGTCTCACTCCACCCAGCCGATGCTCTAAGGAACGAAATCTTTGCTTGTCTTTGCTTATTGATAAGGATTCATTAAAAGTTTGTTGAATGACTATATAAATGAAGAATAAATAAGGGGGGAAGTGAATGACTGTTAAAAAAAAAAAAACAGGCGTTCACCAATTTAAAGTTAATCTTCAAAACATACCTACAATGTGGAAAGTTTGCAGGATTCCCTAACTTAGGACACGTGAGCTTGGTCAAGAGGTTACAGCCATGCAGCACTGTGATAAGAAAGATAACAGCATAATTTGAGAATGAATTGTTTTTATGTAAATGCTTACAGAGGCATAAATAACAAATTTCTATACACAGTACTTTAGGAGGCTATGGATTATATAATTGAGCATTGCATAAATCAGCGTACTGAGTGTTCTGTGCCTGAAAGCTGAAGGTGAACCGAGAATCCTTTCACACATATATAAAATACCCACAATGGGTCTGTGCCAAAATTGTGTATAATGGCTTGAAGTGTGTTCCAGAGAAATTCTGGTATAGAGTGAGCCCCTAATCTAATAGGACTGGTGTCCTTATAAAAAAGGAGAATTTGGACATAGACATATACATGGGGAGAATGCCATGGGAAGCAGCAGAGATCCAGGAAAAAGCCAAGGAAAGCCAAGGAACACCAAAGATCACCAACAATCCCCAGAAGCTACATGAGGAGCCTGGGATAGATTATCCCTCAAAGCCCTGAACAGGAACCAACCCAACGGACACCTCGACCACAGACTTCCAGTCTTCAGAGCTGTGAGAAGATAAATTTCTGTTATTTGAAGCCAACTAATTTGTAGCAATTTGTAATGGCAGCTCCAGCAAACTAATACATTGCGCTGCCTCTTGTCCTTTGCCTTTTCCTCAAATTCCTCACCCCTCAAATAAATAGCCCTAGTGATAGAAGAGTTGTTCCTCAAAGTGTCAACTTGAGTACCTTATTCCATAATGGCCACCATGAAATCTACCTCCATTCTTCCAAGTAGGGCAGAGTGTCCACCATGTTGTATTTCCTATGGCCTCCTTTGAAGATGCCTGGATACTCACCATGTTCACTCCTGCTTCAAAGGTCTACCCTGTGATTACCAGGTTTAATCAGCTGGGCATCCTCAGTACAAGCACCACGAGCACAGCACCTCTTTGTCTACAAAAATGTTATCATTTTACTGGTTTCCAACTCAGATAACCAAGAATCCTTCAGCAAAGTGTAACTTATAACACGTCCAAACCTGGACATCTCCTGAAGAAACAGAGAAGATGCTGGAAGCTTCCCTGTGGCAGAAGGGTGACAGAGGAGATCCACAGAGGGGAGACAGGGGCACATGGAGCAGTTGAGGTGGATCAATGCCCATATCTGAGCCTCCATCAACATTCCAGCCACAGGCTAAATGGATTATGCAAATCTTATCTAGGACCAAACATCCCAGTGAAATGAACCTAGGCTTCCACCAAACCTGTCCCTTCATATGCCCCAAGACACAAGAACCTACCAGAAAAGGGACCCTTCCACCACTTGCCAACTTCCTTGCCCCAAGAATATCAGTCAGTTACAAAGCTTCACTCAACATTTTGAAGGATGTATATGTGTTAGGCATGGTTCTAAGAACTGAGAATACAGCTACGAATAAAAAGACTCTGCTCCTCATGGAACTTCTTATTCTAATGGGGACACACAGAATAAGCAAGGTGTATAAATACAAATATGGAGTATGCTAGTGGTATGTGCTTAAAATGGGGGCAAGTAATGTGAATGCTTAACAGAAGTTATTTTGAAGGTTTCTGTTTGTTCACTGTACAATTTTAGATGGAGTGCTGGAGGAGGGCCTTACTGCACAGGTGACATCTGAATAAAGGACTAGAAAATGTGAGGGAAGCAGCCACAAATATATCTAGGGGAAGGACCCTTCAGGGAGAGGGGACAGCGGAGGCAAGAGCCCTGGTAGATGTGAAAAGTCTAACACACTATGTAAACACAAACTCATAGTGTTACTAAAGAGGGAGGTAAAAATCTATATCCAGCAAACTCTGTCAATCCAGGGAAAAGAGAAAAAGAAAATAGTTTAATGTCCACTGAACATGGACATTGTTCTTTTGTTCCATAACATAGAATTATTCTTCTGCCTACCCTGGGTACATAGATTTGCCCTCAAAAGGCAACTCAAGTAGCCAAATTACATAGAAGAAACAAAATTTCTGAGTGAAATTGGTATGGGGTTGCTTCTTACCAGGCAAAGCCCAGTCTGACAGATACTAATACAAGGCAGCAAAGAGTGACAAGAAGTGTGCATGTTACAGTAGAAATACATGAAGAAAACAGTTTTGTTTCCAAGTTAAAAAAAAAAAAGTTGCTTTCAACTAAATATATGAAGAGGACTCATTCTAGAATATTCTTGAATATATAGAAGTGAAATGTGGACTTCAAATTGATGCAAAAAAAAAAAAAAAAAAAAAAAAAAGCTAGGTAACAGTCAGACCAGCCCAATTCTGCTGAGGAAACAGACTTCCTCCCAGAGATGCTACAGAAGGGTTGCCAGCACCACACGCAGGAGCTGAACTCAGTCAATCTAGAGGAAATCTCTTCCTATGGTCAGATTCAAAATCCCGCATTAGCCCATCTTTGTTATCAATTCCTCATGGTTTAATTTCTCGTGACTTTGAGCGTGGTGTGGCTAAAATCAACCAACCTTCAGCTCATGGTGCCAGGGTTGGTGGGTTTGTTTTCATTTCTGTATCCTATTTAAGTCACGGCTGTCATCATCAGGGGATGATACTGAAGACAAGTGTTGTCGTTGTTTGGTCGTAGGCAGTTATGAGAGTTTGCCCCTGTTGTTCAAAGACAGCTATTAGTGAATTTTAACAGGGGTCATATGGTGGCAAAGAATCACTAGATAGGTTTTTAATGAGTATGTTTATACCTTGAGTGGGACTCTTCCTGACAAATTTCTGATGAACACAAGATGTGGATATCCTCAGTGTATATTAATGCTACCAAGAAGTCTTTCTTCCTATCTTGAAAACTGCAAATCCCTTTCCTGAGAACTCTGCCTTCTGTTTGCTTCCGATGAGGTCATGATTATGATAGGGTTCGTCGGTTGCTTGGCTGATTTACAAATGATTTTTATTAAGACCTCACCAATCAAATAATCATCCTTTTATCTGTTTCCCGCACAGGTCATAGCAAAATTCACCTTCCCCTCCACATGTTAGGTTTATCCTTTCCCACAACCACATTTTCATACATTAGGTTTTCAAGCAAATGCCAGCAGACTGTCCATGGTGGGCTCTCAATCAATGTAAAACAACAATATGTGTGCCCCTCCTAGGGAGCTCCAGGATATTAAAAGTTCTTCATTACTTTTTTAACATTCTCTCTCCAATTCAGCAAAGCCTACCCTACGGGTGTATTTTTTTTCCCCCCTCAAAACATCTTTATGCCATATCCTTCTATTCTTTCACCGAAATTCATTTGTATTTATTCCGCAAGCTCTTGCACTTATATATTTTATTACAACTTCCTCATATCCTTCCCCATATTCCCAAACCTAAGCCTTGTCTTCTTTACCCCGAGGGCCCCTGCCAATATAACTTCAGGTGAAGCAAATGAAAATACTAGCTTTTGCCCCAGGCTTCAAGGCTTCCTCCACCAAAATTAAAACATAAAAACATTACATGGATATTAATATTATATTCCCTGCCCGGCAAACCTTCTATAACATCCCACCATCTGTCAGTCAACAACATTTTATTGAGTGTCCACTCTGAAGAGTAAGTTGGTGCCCTTCTGAGAAGAGACAAAGGAAAGCAAGGGCTTCCCCCCTCCCGCTCCTTTCCTTTATTACTAGTAAAAATTCCATCTTGTTCTCTGTTCCCCAATACTTAGAATTCCTCCACCCCAGGACCTGCCTCCGACCACAGAAGCAACACTTGTCCTAAGTGTTTTGTCCCTCTGGGAAACCACTCTCATGATTTCCCAGAGAATCACTCATGATCCTGAATCAACTAGACCCTATCAGCTCCCAAAAAAGGGTCATAAAAGATGTAGTGAACTAAAATTTGTGAACCCATCGAGGCGCCAGAGACTGTGGTAGATACTTCACATTCCTTATTTACTCATCAGAGCCGTGGCACAAGGTAGTAGTCATTCCCATCTCACAGGCTCCATCTTTCTTCTCTTTCTAAGTCAGGGTCAGAAAGGTTACACAACCTTCCTGAGGCCTATAAAAGTGACAGAGGAGAGCGCAAACTCAGATTCGGCTGACTGTGAAAAACTTTCACACACACACACACACAATTTATGTTTTTGCAAGTGAGCCAAGGAAAAATCTGTGAGCCTTTGTGAAAAAAATCTGAGCAGGGATTAAAAAATTCAGATTCTGCTACAGACCAGTGCATTTACAGCATGGGTTTACTGACACCACTCCAAGCGTTGGTAGCAGAGGTTATCAGAGTACAAAGAGAAGGGTTCCAGATTAGGCATGGGAATGAGCACGGGAAAGTCTAAAAGGAATATAAATTTGCAAGGGCCTTGAGGAATAACGACAGATGGATTTCAGCAAAAGAATCATAGCATTTCCTGGGAATTATATGGTAAGGACCCAGCCCATCACCAAGGTGGATGTTCTTGGGAAGGGCATTTCGAGCAGCGACAGTAACCACGCCAACACTGCTCTTGAGGGCAGGTCCCCTCCTTCCCACTGGAGGTAGTCTTGCCTTGCTGTCCAGTCTTGTGGTTCACGGTTCAAGTCATTTGTTACCACAGTAACAAAAAAGACTTCATGAGAAATAAGAGGGGTGAAATCTTTGATGTCTGGCACTCTTTTTTTTTTTTTTTTAACGTTTGTTTATCTTTAAGAGAGACAGAATGTGAGTAGGGGAGGGGCAGAGAGACAGAGAGACAGAGAGAGAGAGAGGGAGGAGAGAGGGAGGGAGGGAGGGAGGGAGGGAGGCACAGAATCTGAAGTAGGCTCCAGGCTGTCAGCACAGAGCCTGACATGGGGCTTGAACCCATGAACTCTGAGATCATGACCTGAGCCGAAGTCGTACATTTAACCGAATGAGCCACCCAGGTGCCCCTGGCACTCTTGTTATTAAACCAGTCTCAGGGGTTCAGTGTTAATCAACTAGCCATACCATCCAAAGCCCAGATGGCCCAAGTTGTAAAGACATGTAGGTATTTTATGACATAAGGAATTGGGCATCAAAAGAGTCTGGATGATTGGGAAGATGCTCACACAGCAACTCAGAAATGAGTCACGTTAGCTCTGGTTAACCACTACTTAAGCCCTCCACTTCTGCATTTGTGAAGTGAGGCAGGAGGTTCCTGCTCAAATGATGACAGGGACAGGCAGGCCACTTGACTGACACTAAGAAATGGTAGGGCCTGTGGAAAATGGATCTTCAACGCCTTCTCTAAAGTGGGAAACAAGCCACCACCCAGTGAAGGCAATTGTGGACAGGTGAAAATGGGTACCCAACATTGCCAGAGCTTTCCATCTTGCAAAATAATCTGGAAACACATAGTTTATGTGTATTCTCGGGCTTTTAAATTTTGGCAACTAATACGACATGAAGAGTCAAACTGAGCCTAGAGCTACTCTATGTTTACCATAGGCCACAAGTTTGGATCTCCTCCAGAACCCTCCTTCATCATGAATTTTCCGCATTCAGTCATTGGCCAGATCCCTTTGTTCTCACTACGAGGTGTTCCATCCACTAAACTGAGGGTAGGTGCACATAAGCAGCTACTGAGTCCTGAAACGTGCTCTCTCCCCTCCTCCTTGCATTGTGTTAATCAAGGTTCAATTGTCCTCATCTGAGCACCTCAAGTACAGCCATCTGCTCTCTCCCCGCCTGTGACCTGACGCTGGTACAACACAGCTGGTGGGTAGAAATTCCCATTCCCTAAAAAATTTGCTATACCTCTTCTGGACTGTCACTTAAACTCCTGTGGCCACCAAATACAGATACAAAATCCCCACTATCACGAGCATTGATCAGGTACCCTGTGCCGATATCCTCAGTCCGGTTTATTGCCCATGCAGGTGGCGTATACTGATCATCAGCGTGTGATCTGCGTCAGACTGTCCGAACTGGAATCCCACTTCCTCCGCTTCTGAGCTGTAGGACTTCGAATAAATCACTCAACCTCTCTGTGCCTCAATGTCCCCAATTGTCAAAAGGTGATTTGGAGCACGTATCAAGGGTGGGTTGCAGGATTAAATGAGGTACTATATGTAGAGCCTTCAAAATTGTGCCTGACACTGAATGTGTGTTGCATGGATTTGCTAGGGTTATACTTCACAAGGACTAAGCTGCACACTTAGCACAGGTTTTGCCAAAATGGGATGCTGAGGAACAGAGACAGGATCAGAAGACAGAACAAAGGCTTGGAGCTGCCCCTTGCAATCCTACTGCCACCTTCCCTTGATCAGTCACTCCTCTCCACAAGGTCACAGGAAGAAAGACATGCACCAAGGACAAAGTAAGGCAGTATTTTATTGCCGGCTGGGCTGCAGTTAGCAGAAAACTGCAGCTGAGGTCAGTCTGTCCTGGCACTGAGGCTCAGGCCTCAACAGTGAAAGTCTGCAAAACCAGGGGGGAGTCCACAGAGAGCTATTGTGGCCTAGCCTCCGGAGCCCTAGGTGGTCTGGAACCAAACTATTTACCAAAGGCCTGCTGTGCCTCCTTTCCCCAAAACCAAAACTTGAACTTCAGATGCAGCCCTGGCTGAGGAGAGGAGGGTCTCAACGCCCATTCCCCTCTACACACCCCCATACACACACCCTTCTAGAATCAACAAACAAGAGTTCTCTGGTTTCCACCACACAGAAGGGAACCGATATAAACAATTATGTCGGGTCTCTTCTGGGTTGGATAGCAACTTCTGGAAGGTTTGGGGAAGAAGAGAAGGGAGAAGACAGATGTGAGGCCCTCTCAATTCCCTAGGCTTCCAGAGGAAGAGAAACACTTTTAGGAGAGGGGAATGCAGAAGAAACCCCTTCCCTAGAGATGTGGACATTTCATGGCCTGGAACTCGTCATTGCCGTCTCTTCCTCCTTGGGTTGTGACCCACCTCAGAGAGCAGTAAAGCAAAGAGGAAGGAGGAGAAAAGAGAAACCTTGAGCCCCTGCCAGAGGTCAACTGGGAACACCACATATGAACAGTAAACACAGCAGGAGTGACCTTGACATTTCTGTGGACTTCAGGTGTCCTTAAGTGTAGAATGAAGATTGTTCCAGTGGTCTGTGCAGTCCTTCTTGCTCTAATGCTCTATAAACCACAGGCCATAAGCCCGGGCACCATGTCATACCACTGGCTCAAGTATAAAAACCGTATCGCCATAACCTTCCTTGGCCCTTAGAGAAGCCACCACAAATGGAGTCACGGAACTTCATCAGCCTGATTTTATACCTTGCTCCCATTCAAGAAGTGCCTTCACTACCCTCCACTCCATGTTCCTTAAATCACCTCTACCCATAGTTGGGAGTGTTCAGATGCAGAACTGAGTCAAGGGGGAAATCGCTGTGAAAAACTGGTTCTCTGGGCTCTGGAGGAATAGGGCATTACATCAGTCAAGGGTCCATGGATTTCAGGCACTTCTGACTTGCTGAAAACAATTACCACTTGTTCTGTGATTCTTCAAGCTTGTTCTGAGCTCAAATTCCATCCGGACGTTTCAGAGTTAGCAGAGCATGTAAAGGGGGGTGTTTTTCACCAACTCAGACGTTTTTCAGATGCTTTTTGTGATTGGATAAACTCAAACATAGCTTTGTTTTAAACCTTCAAACACACTTGCTCTCGATCTTGATGGAAAAAAGCAGTTGACAGGAAAGGGGGATGTTACCCTCACTTTGAGTCTTACATAAAATGATGTGGAGGACTTGAAGTTGGCCGTTATTTTACCAACTCAAGTGTGGCACCGAATCAAAGAGGCTGCTCAGAGCATCCCAAAGAAAATACAACTTCATGAGGGACATAAGGAGGATGGAATCAACAATTAAAATTCTATGTGATGGGGCACCTGTGTGGCTCAGTCGGTTGGGCATCTGACTCTTGATTTCAGCTCAGGTCATGAGCCCAGGGTCATGAGATCAAGCCCCACATCTGGCTCCACACCGAGCGTGAAACCTGCTTAAGATTCTCTTTCTCTCTTCTCCCCCTATCCCTCCCTCACTCATCTCTCTCTCTCTCTCTCCCTCTCTCTCATGCTCTTGCTCTAAAAAAAAAAATCTGACAATCGTTTCCAACACGAACACAGTTTTAGGTTATGCAAAATTTTTCTTTTCATTGAAAGAAAAAAAAAACCAAGAGCCGGCTGTAATTTCTGACACACCATATTGCAATGCTGTTATTTAGAAAACCAAACATATGTATATATATTTTTTCAAACAAAGATGTTGTTGTTGTTGTTGTGTTAAAGTGTAAAGCCCACAGCAGTTCTGTTTGTTATAAACATTGAGTCTAATCCAGGGCAGAGGAAAAGATTACTTTTCCTGCCACGAGAATGTTTACTTCCATTAGCTGTGGACCATGGTTTTTCAAAATTACAGTCTCTCCCCTTTGGACCCCAAGAAAATATGAGTATGGACAATGGGCTCTGGATCTTTGTTCATGTAAGTTACAACCTTTTAAACAGCAGAGAAGGATTTTGGAATCGTCTTTAGAATCAACTAACTTTTCCCTTACACATATTGTAAGGTCTGAAAAGGAGAACAAATTAATCAAATAAAATGGGAGGATGACAGAGGAAGAGTAGAAGCTCTTATTGTTCATTGTTGATAATAATAATGTACAATGCATACTTGCTATATAGGTAAGTCGTTGATCAAGGCTCCCGAACGCGTGTTGACTCATTTAATCCATACAACAAACTTCTGAAGTAACTGCTATTATTATACTCACTTTACACATGAAGAAATTGAGGCATACAAAGAGTATTAACTTTCCTGGTAAGTGAGGTAGTTAGAATGCAATCTAGGCAATGTGGCTCCACGTTTTTAACCACTATGTTTTAAAAAGTGTCTACTCGCTGTGACGATGCTATGACTTTGCTAAGTGCTTTAAATTACCCATCTCATTGAACCTTTGGAGCAGTGTGGATTACCATACCCCAATTTACAGAGGAGCCAAATACATATCCAAGAGACTGGTAACGGGGTGCCTGGATAGCTCAGTTGGTTAAACGTTCAAGTTCAGCTCAGGTCATGATCTCACAGTTTGTGAGTTCCAGCACTGAGTCGGGCTCTCTGTCAGCGCAAAGCCCACATCGGATCTTCTGTCTCCCTCTCTCTCTGCCCCTCCCCCACTCATGCTCACTCTCTAAAAGTAAAAAAAAAAAAAAAAAAAATTAATTAAAAAAAATAAAAAATTTTTAAAAGCGAGAGACTAGTAACTAGACAAAGGGCACACAGGAGGCAGGAAGTAGAACCAGAATTTGAACCCAGGCCTGCCAAATTCCAAAGTTTATATGAAGTTGTACGTCAAGTACCCTGTGCTGGGAACTAGGAATTCATGCAAAACATAAAACATGGTCCCTGTATGGACAAAGACTAGGTCTCCTCCTGTGCAGACAGGAAGCTAGATAAGGAAAGAGATGTTACAGTACAATCTGATCATTGCAAAGAGGCCCTATTTTTTAGCCACTGGACTCTAAGATCTTAGATTTCAACTTAGTGACTTATCCACCTTTATAATTGTGCCAGGTAATGTATGTCCTACATTAGAATAGGTCCCCTATATTTATTTAGATGATGTTCTGAAGTGAAGAAGCAATTGCAGAGAAACTATGAGCTTCTCTCATGCTTTTGGCACAAAAATTACACCAGTACACAAATTCTAACTATTCCAGCCCCTTCCCAACAAAACAAACTTAGCTTGAGTTTTTCAAAACAAACTCAGTAGCTTTAAGAGTTTAGGAGAGTTTCTTAGATACAAAGATCTCTAAGATAGACAACTGTAAGTGGAAAGAAAAAATAGGAGAAGAAATGGGGGTCCTGCCGATTTGGCAACGGAGACCAAATATTTCATTAAGTTTCTAAATTTGGTCCTGGAAGTATAACCAGAATGAGGGTCCTCTGTGTGGATGAATTCAGGTCCTCTGACTTCCAGGTATGAGTCAGAGGGTGAAAAAGGAGTGAAAAACTTACACATCTGCCCAAATGATTGATGGTGGGGGGAAAAAAATCCCATTTTTCACAAATTATGGCCCTTTTTTTTACTGCTGGTAATGCACAGAAGATTAAAGTGAAGTCTATATTTCACAAATGGGAAGACCAAATGATTTAAAACCTTTGTTATAATGACCTACTTTGGAGTGAAGAATCAATTTCTTTTACAGCAAGAATCTGTTAATTTAGGGAAAGGGAGATGGTGGGGGGGGCGGCGGGTGGAAAGCACATGAACTGAGCATAAGAGAAAAGGAAGAAAAGGCAGAGAGAGAAAATAGCTTAGGAAGTTGGGTAGCATTTTTCTGGCTCTATTTTTTTTTCTTTTTTTTTAATTTAATTCTTTTTCTGGCTCTATTTTTAATATCAAACCATTTAGAAGTCATCGTGCATGGTGAAAAGAGGATAAACTTTAGATTTCATTTTTAGTCCTGGCTCTGCCCCTTAGGTAGTATATTATTAGATTCCTATTATTGCCATAACAAGTTCACACAAATTTAGTGGCTTTGAACAACACAAACGTGTCGTCCTACAGTTCTGGGAGTCTCGAGTCTGACACTGGTCTCACTGGGCTAAAATCAAGGCAAAAGTGGGGTTGCATTGCCTCTGGAGACATGAGGAAAGAATGTTTCCTGGTCTTTTGCAACTTCCTAGGGCCACTCATCAACAAAGCCAGCGATGGGCAGGTGACTCTTCCTCACATCACATCATTTTGACACTGACTCTTCTTCTGCCGCCTTGGTCTACTTTTAAAGACCCTTGTGGGGGCGCCTGGGTGGCGCAGTTGGTTAAGCATCCAACTTCAGCCAGGTCACGATCTCGCGGTCCGGGAGTTCGAGCCCCGCTTCAGGCTCTGGGCTGATGGCTCAGAGCCTGGAGCCTGTTTCCGATTCTGTGTCTCCCTCTCTCTCTGCCCCTCCCCCGTTCATGCTCTGTCTCTCTCTGTCCCAAAAATAAATAAACGTTGAAAAAAAAAAAATTTAAAGACCCTTGTGATTATACTGGGCCCAGCCAGTTAATCCGGGATAATCTCCCTTTCCTTAGGTCAGCTGATTAGTAACCTTAATTCCATCTGCAACCTTAATTCCCTTTGCCACACCAACTTATTCACAGGTTCTGAGGACCAGGACATAGACACCTTGGGGGTGGGCAGTATTCTGCCTAGGACAGGTGCTCTGAGACCTTGGCAATATACCTGGCTGATAGCCCTCAGTTTCCCCATCAAATGGTAAACTTACCAGGTAGGATATCCGTGCAAATTAAAATAGCACACCTGTAACTCATCAGTAAAATGATGGTAAAGAGCACCTGTCTTTATTAGCTCTTAATAAAGTTCTGGCTACTGAGAAGGTAACAATGTCCATAAACCCTTCCCTAATGACCCAAGTAGTCATTTAACAGTACTTGTTGACAATTCTATTTTAAGCTTTTTTACTTCCTTTTTCATTATATCAAACCCTCTAGAATGCTTTTGGCAAGCTGCCTTCAGCATAAGTACATCCACATGCTCCCACAGCCAGGCACGGGCCTGGCAGGAATCCGCAAACTTGGCTTTCTACTTAAGCCAAGGGGCTTTTTCCACTTTTGCTTTCTACACAGAACCTGGAATCAAGTGGAGTTGAAAAAACGGAAAAGAACTTAAAGTCGGGTCTTCAGTGATGTGGCTTCTCCTGTCACAAGAAGAAACAAGAACTCCAGGACAGGAACCCCTTAAACTATCGGTAGGTCCGAAGCCTCTCAGTGACCTTCCTGGGTAAATGGCAGGGTCTCCTATTATAAAAGTGGAAAGTTCTAATCTTAGAGGATAAAAATAAGAGCTGCCAAGGAAAGACACCTTCCTCTTTTCAGTATTACAGTAAAATGGCTCTCAGATACTGCCTAATTTCTATCACCGTATCCTGAGGAAGCTCCCCTTTGGTGAAGCCAAGCCTCAATGCTGGAAGTTCTGCCAGGAGTCCACCAATAAACTAGGCCCTTGGTTTCATTCCCACAAGGCCTGCTGGAAATTCAAGGGAACCGGTCCAAGGAGTCAGCCAGGTGCAAGATCCGGCTGAGGATGAGATGAGAAGATTTGCAGGCAAAGCCAAGCCACAGCTCCACAGGGATCAGGAAACACCATGAGGTATTTCTCTACAGTTACCACAGAGCTGGTGACCTGTGACAAGCACTTCCGGGTCAAATCATTGTGTTCCCTACAAGCACAAATACTAGGACCAGACGCTTACATACACAAGACATAATTCCAGGGATCTTAACTCTCCCACAGCTTCTCCTGGTCAGGGAAGGTCTGGTCTCAGCTCCAACCACAGAGCCTTTTACACCAGGGCAACAGCTCCCCAGTAAAATGGCTTCACATTCTGTTGGGAGAGAATAAATGTTTCTACCCTGTCTTATAATGAAATGGAGCAAAAGTGGAACTCAAAGTACATCTTCTGATTCTATAGCTTGTCCCCACCACCCCGGGATGCCTCTTCAAACTGAGGAAGAGGAAGAAAAGGAAAGAGAAGGGGGGGGGGGGGGGAAGCAGCAGAGGTGGCAGGAACCACTGTCACCAGAATATGCTCAGGTAGAATATATTTAGAACAATACGAGCACTGCTTGTAAGTATTTGATGTCATTCAACTTTGACAGAAAAAAAATAAAAATTTTTGCGTGTTTCCATAATCTACTAATAGTCTGTTCTCTTAGAGAAAACAAAGTTTCCAAAATTATCTACGCCTCACCCCACCCCCCCTTGCCCATTCTGCAAGGTTCAGAGACTAGCACTACTCAGTGACAGCTGCATCCAGTATCTTGGGAATTGAGAACTTTCCAGAGTGGCAAGGGCAGTAATGGGTGAAGGCAGAGCCCTCAGGCCAAACACGCTCACAAACATACACTTCCTCAGACAGCTGAGGCTTCACCCAGAAGAGGGAGAGGAAAGATTCAAGGGCAACGAGAGGAGTTGTAGGCCAACCATCTGTGCCTCAAAGGACAAGCAGCTATCTCCCTCCAACATGTGCGTGCAAGAATGGGGCAGACGGAAAACAATAAATTGTCAAAATGGCACAACTCTATGCAATCCCCAAGAGAGCTAATGGGGCTACAACACACACACACACACACACACACACACACACACACACACACACACGGTCCTGTGAAATACAACCTAACACTGCCTTATGAATTTTCATACTCCTCTGTGATCCATCATAGCAAATACTATCATCGCCGAAGTATCATCCATCATTAGGAGCACTACGGGCAGGCAGGGGACACAGTACTGAGGGGATTCTGAGTTCTCCTCCCTGAGGTGCCTCCCCCACCCCACGCAAGCGATAACCTGGGAGCTCACTAAGGTACAAAGTGCTAAGCAGCAGGCATTCAGCGGCACGCGTTCCTGGGAGTGGGGGCAGAGAGGGGCTTTCCCTCTTGGTCTGGGAGTTCACTTGCCCCACACATGCAAAGCTGGGAATGCATAGCACGCCCTCAGCAGACTTCTAAACAAAATCTTACTCTCCTCTGTATGCTGCTCTCACACCTGAGAGGTCTTGGAAACATCCTAGTCAGGGATTTTCCTACTGAGGTTCCACTTCTCCCATCAATAAAGTGGGCATCTTTTTTAAAGAAATTCTGAATTGAGCCCCCCCCCCCCATGCTTCCATGAGATCCTTCCCAACCAAGCTCGTCAAGAGAAGCATAAAAAAGAAAGGGTAAGGGGCGCCTGGGTGGCGTAGTCGGTTGAGCATCCGACTTCAGCCAGGTCACGATCTTGCGGTCCGTGAGTTCGAGCCCCGCGTCGGGCTCTGGGCTGATGGCTCAGAGCTTGGAGCCTGCTTCGGATTCTGTGACTCCCTCTCTCTCTGCCCCTCCCCCGTTCATGCTCTGTCTCTCTCTGTCCCAAAAATAAATAAACGTTGGAAAAAAATTAAAAAAAAAAAAGGGTAAGAAGACAAAAGAGACTGAAGAAAAATGGCACGTCTATATATCTTCTCTCATTGCATCCTTACAACAACCTTAATGAGAGAGAATTATGTGCTCTCATTTTACAGAGGAAAAAAAATAAAAGCAGACACAGTTTACTCGATGTGTCCAAATACTTTATGCTTTGTTTTCTCAGAAGGCCAACAGGCTGTAGTTACCCCTACTTTCTCAAGACGAGTGGCTAGACCCATTCCTACAGGTCTGGCTCAGAGGTGAATCCCACCACACCTTTCATCCTGTGTAAGCAGAGTCTGAATGTTGTTGAGAAGGAGAACAGATAGGTAGGAGAGTCGTTAGCCCAGCTGGGAGGTCTACACCATCGGGGCACTGAGGTTCCAATCCTTGGCTGGAAGCTTGCCAAGTCAGGGAAACTCATCAGTCCAACCTGGTGCAGCCACACAAGTGGAGTGCAGTTCCAGAATGCTGGGCATTTGTTCCTTGATGTGTGGAGCTTAATAAACTTCACTGTGGTTGCTGCCTCAAGGCCAGAGACTCAGAGAATTCTGAAGGCAGCAGGGTCCCAGCTTGTCTTCCCACTAAGCACATGGCAAGGATGTGTGAGTGTCCCATAGGCCCAGCACAGGGTGAGAAGGGAGTCTGGACTTCCTTGTCTGGAAGGGACTCAAGAAGACTTCCTGCCACGCTAAGACAATGTCAACACTAAGAGGCTGGGGGGCTGGCCACCACAGACAAGGTTTGAGAGGGAATTTAACAGAATAACACCAATACACTGTACCCTGTGAGGGTCTCCATGGGGTGCCTCTGAAGGAGAACAAGTTTTACAATGGACTAGACTGAATTTTCTAAGCCCTGAAAATGAGCTTTAATTGTCAATGTAAATTCAGACAACCAAAAATCACCGAAAAGATTTGGGTTCCCAGGATGAGGAAGTGGGGGGGGTCAACACAGACCCCCTGACACAGCTTGATGGAAGGTGGCAGGAGAAAAATAGAAAACCAGTGTTTTCCAAATTGGACCCCATCAAAGTCAGCACAGCCAGTAGGATGGTTACATCAAATGCTTCCAAAGTCAGAATGTGAACTTTTTTGCCTAACTCCAAAAGCAAAGATCTTTCTAGTAAGTACTATGGGGATAGAAATCAAAAGCAGTTAAGGTCCTTAAACAGATGTTTTAGGATCATTTTTTCTTGAGGTTGTCAACAACAAAAATCTGCTACAGGAACTAAGACCTGTTTAGGAATTTACATAGAGCATCTGTACTGTGAATCAGCCCAGTACCATATGATTTCGTCCACTATGTGTCAAAACTGTTGGATATAAAAGGGATACAGGTGTGCTGTTTCAAAGGGACACATGCACCCCATTGTTCACAGCAGCACTATCAACAACAGCCAAAGTACAGAAAAAGCCCAAATGTCCATCGATGGATGAAAGGATAAAGAAGATGTGGTATATAAATATGAGTATTACTTGGCAATGAAAAGGAATGAAATCTTGACATTTGCAACTACGTGGATGGAACTAGAGGGTATTATGCTAAGCGAAATTAGTCAGAGAAAGACAAATACCATATGACTTCACTCATAAGAACAGATGAACACAAGGGAAGGGAAACAAAAATAATACAAAAACAGAGAGGGGGACAAAACATAAGAGACTCTTAAATGTGGAGGACAGAGGTTACTGGAGGGCCTGTGGGGGAGGGGGGACTAAATGAGTAAGGGGCATTAAGGAATCTACTCCTGAAATCATTGTTGCACTATATGCTAACTAACTTGGATGTAAATATAAAAAAGAAAAAAAAAAAACTGTTGGATAGAGAACATAGGCCAACCCAGTGGAAGACGCTGACAAGTATTGGCAAACACTCCCTCCTTAACCAAACCAAATGGTAGTTAGGCTCCACTGAGATCTCTAGACCAGGCCTCAACCTTGGTCTGCTTTTAGCAAGAATCCCCTTACCTTTGGTGTCTCCTCTTCATTAGTTTCCATCTGCTGACCCCGTCACTCTGGCTGTAAATCCTCAATTGTCTTTGCTGTATTGTTAGGCTCGGTCTCTGTCCCCTATTCTAAGTGTCTCCCCTCTACTGCCATAGTCTCGCATAAAATCTCTCTTGCCGTCTTAATGAGCATCTAGTGAATCATTTCGCTTTCACCGCACTGACCCCAGTAACCTTCCTGACCTTGTGTGGAAAGGCAAAGAGAATAGTGACCTCTACGGCATGCACCTGTGGTTTTGCCAAACCTGTTTTTTCCTCCCACTGTTACCAAGTACATTTTGAATTTTCTCATCCATTTTGATTAGTATCAAAGAGAAGACAAAGATATGGGGCACCTGGGTGGCTTAGTTGGTTAAGCATCTGACTCTTGGTTTCAGCTCAGGTCATGATCTCATGGCTCGTGGATTCAAGCCCCACATCAAGCTCTGTACTGACAGTGCAGAACTTGCTTGGGATTCTCTCTCTCTTTCTCTCTCTCAATAAGCAAGCATCTAAAAATAAATAGAAGACAAAGATTTGAAAAACAACAAAAAACCTGAAGAGGGGTGCCTGGCTGGCTCAGTCAGTAGAGCACATGACTCTTGATCTTGGGGTTGTAAATTCGAGCCCCACATTGGGTATAGAGATTATTTAAAAATAAATTTTAAAAAAGACTGAAGAAAATATTACCAAGAAACTAAGGGGAAAGGAGCAGTTAGTATCAGGACAAAGAAAGGCCCCACAGTGCATGCAGGCTAAGGAAAGGGAGAGAAAAAGGAAGGGAGTGGGAAGGAGGGGCGTTGGGGGAAAAGGAAAGAGGTTTCGCCAAGTCAGGCTTATGGATGAAATGTTAGAGCTTTAAAAATTCCCAGAAGTGCAAAAAAAGATCTCATTGTATATAATGCTTTTAAAAGTCACAGAAGGAAAAAAGGAAATGAATTCAACTCACTTGCTTTTGGGGCTGCCTTAAAAAAAAAAAAAAAAAAAAAAGAAAAAAAATAAATAAAAAAAAATAATTTTGAGGGTTTTAAAAAAAAAAAAAAAAAAAAAAGAGGCAGATAAATGCTGCTAACAGAGCTCTTTGCAATGTTTCAAAATGAATAAATAAAATCTTCCCTGCCAACTTTTTTTTATTATCATGTCTGTCTCTGACTTTTTAAATGTTTTCCTTAAAAATGTTTTCATGCTTCCTTTTCCCTGAACGTTTTACAGTTCGCCTTCTTAAATTTCACTGGAGACCTGCAAATCAAGTTGTATCTTGCTGATTTGATAGCTGCTTTTACGCAGCCCAGCGGAAGGCAATGCCTTGGCATCACTCTTGCTGGGAAGAGAGTTTATTAGCAAGCCCTCCCCTGCCTGGCTGGCAGGAGGATGTGCCAGGAAGGCCAGCCTAGGCGAGGCCTGGCCCAGGGGCCAGCGGGCAGGTGTCTGGATCTGGTGGATCGGGCCACTCAGCAGTGACCTTCAGTCTCGTAGCGACAACAAAGGAAATCACCTCTCTCTGCAAACATCATTCGAGACCCTTGCTTCCCTCCCTGGTTGGGAGAGGGGAAGAGATAGTGGGCAGAGGCAAGGGAAGAAAAATCCTTGTTTTGCAATCCCAGTAATTAGTCCTAGAGGATTTCTCCAACTGCTACTGCTGGCAGGAAGGCCTGGGAAAGCGGAGTCGCCAGGCCCTGCTATGCCGGCCACCGCGGAGCCAGCTCCCTACTTGAAATTCAAATGAGAGCAGCTCTGACCTTTCCTGTCACATATTTTATTTCAGAGACAGTTTACAAGGCCTCTCCTCCATGCAGGTCATGTTTTAGTTTAAACAGAAATACTCTCGTCAGTGTTAGATGCGAGTTAATGATTACACTGAAATCATTCTAATTAGGCTTTGTTGTTACACGTTGCCCTTTTGGGGGCTGCTGCTGTTGTCACATAAAGTATTTTGTAGAAAAATAATTGGTCTGAGATCCCTTCCTACCTCTCTTCCATAGCCATCTCCGCTCTCACCCCCTCCCCGTTTGTCGTTGCTATTGTTTTTAATAATTATTGATCCTTCAACATTTGATGAGGAATATGATTCACCTTCAGTCCCCATGAAGCTTCTGCAAGGTATCAGGGCAGACAGGCATCTGCAGCCAGGAGGGAGGAAACTGTGGACCATCCTTTGCCAGTTCAGGCTTCTATCACCCATCAGAGGGAAAGCGAGGATGAGGTTTCTATTGGAGCTCTTCCCACAAAGCCTTATGTTTTGTTTTGTTTGGCTGGGGAGCCAAGGGGGTGGGGTGCCGAGGTGCTGACTTACTCAGGAGCCTTATCATCTCTCAGGTGTGGGGAACAATCAGGTGGGAGTGGGCAGTGCTGGTTTCTCTGCAAGGTTGATTCATCATTTACGTACATCTGCATACCTACACCCCACTTAGTGCAATCTCGAGCAATTTCCAATCTTGTTACTGCTAGCATGATTTTTTTTTTCCTTCTCTCAACTTTCGTTTCTTCTCATTTACCTGGAATAACTGACCCAGGTGACTTATGAAAAAGCACTGAGCAACTTCAAGGGATATGCTGTATGAAAGCTCCAGTGAGAGTTTACAAAACCGGTAGTCACAGGAAGGCCATGGGGGCCACAGCTAATAGGTCTGTTCTGAAGAATGGACAACATTGATGAAGATGAGCCATTGCTTTGAGAAAAAAAAAAAAAAATCACACCCTTCCTGAACCTCTGACCATTAACAGGTTGGCTAACGAGTTCAGAGGAACAAAAGGCTTCAAATGAAGGAGGAGAGATTCAAACTCAGTAGCATATACTAACTTAATATCCTTGCCTATAACTTGCTTATACCTTTGAAGGTAATTTCCAATTTTAAAAATATTGAAAAAACTCTTCTGAGGCCAACCTGTGCCAGCCACTATAAATCTATAGCCAATACTATCAGAAAACTCAGAAAAATTTAAATGAAGTTTCTGCAGCAAAAAGCTGTGTGAGGCAGATGGGCAAAACACTTATTCTAATTTTTAAAAAAATTATAAAGAATCAAAAATTATAAAAACATTACTACTATTGATCTTTAACATTCATTATCTCGAGGATTTGCTGTCTAGTCCAATAATCCTTGCTTCTCAAAGTGTGGCTCACGGACGGGTGCCTGGGTGGCTCAGTCGGTTGAGTGTCTGATTTCAGCTCAGGTCATTATCTCACAGTCTCTGAGTTCGAGCCCCGCATTGGGCTCTGTGCTGACAGCTTAGAGCCTGGAGCTTGCTTCAGATTCTGTCTCTCTCTCTCTCTCTCTCTCTCTCTCTCTCTCTCTCTGCCCCTCCCTTGCTCTCTCTCAAAAGTAAAAAAAAAAAATTAAAAAAAAAATAAAACACACACACACACACCAGAAAAAGAGTGTGGCTCATGGACCAGCAGCTCTGGCTTCACCTGGGAGACCATCAAAAGGCAAAATACCTCTGGACCCAACCTCAGACCCCCTGAAAAGAATTTACACGTTACTAAAATCCCAAGTGATTCAAGGGCATAGTCGAGGCGGCTGCTTACTGCATTCCTACCTTCAGCAGAATCACAGAAACTTCTTCTCCACGTCAGAGTTCCCTAAAATAAAGGTTTGTTTCCTCTGAAACCCACCTCATCTCACACTACCAGAGGAAGAGACACCAATAATTTTTTTTTTTTTTTAAAAGAGGTTAGAGTGGGAGAGAGCCAAAGCATAAGAGACTCTTAAAAACGGAGAACAAACTGAGGGTTGATGGGGGGTGGGAGGGAGGAGAGGGTGGGTGATGGGTATTGAGGAGGGCACCTTTTGGGATGAGCACTGGGTGTTGTATGGAAACCAATTTGACAATACATTTCATATATTGAAAAAAAAATTTTTTTTAATAAATAAAAAATAAATAAATAATTTTTTTAAGTAAAGGAATAATGAAAACTTCTCTTCATTGAGAAATATACTTGGCTTTTATTTTCTTTCTGGCTTGGGGGGTGGTATTCAGAGAGCCTTGAATCCCTTCAAAGAAAGCCATCAAATTAAAATACTAAGTTAGAAACCTCATGGTCTGTTTATCTTGGGAGCGAATGTGAGTTGTCAGTCCACAAAATCCTTGCTTGTATGAATAAACATTCCATCTGTGATGCTAAGAATTCAGTTCATGTTCAATGCGGGTCTGAAAGGACGAGTTTCCACTGATCTGATTTGCTTATACTTTGTTAGGATCGGGTTTCAGAGATTTGTTTTCTCTGATGTCTTAGACAAAAATTTCTTCCGACGGCATATATAGAATATATTTATTTACATGTATACGTATGTGTGTATGTGCATATATAGACAGAGAGATACACATTCCCTCTCTTCTAAGCAATTAGACAAATTTAATTCAAGACCCCCACGAATCCCAGATCCTCATGCCTGCCAAGGCCTCCAACTGCAGTGTGTTGGTAACACCTTTGTCACTGCCTAAACACGGCATCAATAATTAAATTCCCATTTGTAAAAAGAGGAAATTATTCATGCCATCAGCACTCCCCATCAATAACAGGAGGAAACCTAACTATCTCATTACCCCATCACACTGTGTGCAAACAGAACTGCCCGTTGTTGACAATAAATATTTGATAAGCGAGGAAACAGGAAGGATAAACCAAGGATGCAGAGAGTTGCTGCTTGAGCAATGCCGGGGAGCTGGCCCTGGGGTCAGGGTTTACCTCGTGGTTCATCCCTGACCTGGCTTAGAGACTTGTCATAAACTGACCATAGCTGAATGGGATATGGGCCGTCTGCCTGCTTCTGAATCACACAGCCTTTCTTTATTCACATCTAAAAATAGAATATAACCAACCTTGGTTCCTTTTTTTTTCCCCCTCCTTTGCTGCCTCAACAAATTCCTACGGAAGTTCCTCAACTTTTTTAGAGCCATTATACCTGAAACATTCTCCTAAAGCTGAACATCCTGACTGATGAGGTCAGTGCAGTGATCAGTGATCAATGGTCCTGGGTCGATTGTCCACAGAACTGCTGGGAAGGGCTTTCTTTTTTTCTGTGCCTCTCTTTTCTCAACTCTGAACCGAGACCTTTGGAAGAGCTGACTTTTCTTTCTACTCTTCAATTTTTTTTGCTTATTTATTTTGAGAGAGAGGGAATATGAACAGGGGAGGGGCAAAGAGACAGGGAGAGACAAAGAATCTGAAGCAGGCTCTGCACCACCACCCAACGTGCGGCTCGAACTCAGGAAACATGAGATCATGACCTGAGCCGAAACCAAGAGTCAGAGGCTCAACCAACTGAACCACCCAGGCGCCCCTCTTTCTACTTTTGAAGTGTTTCTTTTAATGGAAAGTCTCCCCTCCCTGCCCTCATAAAACAAAATACAGGAAAATCACCAGTGACCAAAAAGGAGAGAGATAATGTCATTTTCAGTTTGATACTGATTTTGCTGCTGATCTTGGAAAAAATAGTAAGTCTTGGGGATGCCTGGATGGCTCAGTCAGTTAAGCTCAGGTCGTGATCCCACAGTTTGTGAGTTCAAGCCCCGCATCAGGGCTGTGCTGACAGTCCAGAGCCTGGAGCCTGCTTTGGATTCTGTGTCTCCCTCTCTTTCTGCCCGTCCTTCACTCACACTCTGTCTCTTTCTGTCTCTCAAAACTAAATTAAAAATGCTAATTTAGGGGCGCCTGGGTGGCTCAGTCGGTTGGGCGGCCGACTTCGGCTCAGGTCACGATCTCGCGGTCCGTGAGTTCAAGCCCCGCGTCAGGCTCTGTGCTGACAGCTCAGAGCCTGGAGCCTGTTTCCGATTCTGTGTCTCCCTCTCTCTGACCCTTCCCCGTTCATGCTCTGTCTCTGTCTCAAAAATAAATAAACGTTAAAAAAAAAATTTTTTTTTAAATGCTAATTAAAAAAAAAAAGAAAAATAGTCTAGCTCCTTTGTTTCTCCATTTTGCTGAATGGCAACAATGCTGATTATTTTCTTTTGTGAAGTTATTCTCTGTTCCTCCCCACCATTTATTCACCACCCTTGTTGGCCCTTCTAGACTCTCCAGGAGTGACCTCTGCAGACAGCACCCTCCACATTGCCTTGTTTTCTGGCTTTCTGTTGGACTGGCCCAATGAAAGGCTCCAACCAGAATTAGAAGGCAGTCGAGAGATGCTTACACATCTCTGCACCTCTCCCTGTGTCTGCAACCCTTCTGTGACAGTAACCATATCTCCTCATGACAGTGCTCCTGCTTAACTGGCCCCTCACCTACTGCTCCACTTCTCGTTCATCTGGGGGCCTCTTTCCCCCACTGCTTCCTTAGCCCCAAGCATAGTAACACCTCCCCACTCCCGATAGCCTCCAGCTTCCTTTACACTTCGCACATCTCTGTAAGTAGCCCTTTCAATAAAGCCTACTATTTCACCATCTGAGTTCAGTACCATTTCACGCCAAAAATCTAAGTGATACAACAGGTAAATATTAAGATGAACCAATTTAAAAAATTTTTAAACTAACTGTTAGTTTGCAAGGGCTGCCATAACAAAGTACCACACACCAGGTGACTTACGCTCTCACAGTGCTGAAGGCTAGAAGTCTGAGGTCACAGTACAGGCAGGTTGGATTTTTTCCTGAGGCCTTTCTATGGTGGTCTTGGCTTGTCCATGGAGGTGTTCTCCCTGTATCTTTGCATCATGTTCAATGAAACCTGGCTGTGTTTCTATTCTTCAAGAGAGGTTTCCCAATCATAAACCCAAATCATAACTAGAGGGTATGTAGCTCCAGACATGTATTCCAACCACATATCGGTCACAACGTGTACTGGCTTTACCCATTTTGGCGAGAGGATATCGTGGTGGGACAGCCTAGCCAGGAGGCAGAAAATGGGGTCCCCTACTGGTGTGCCAGTGACCAGCACTTAGCGTCTCAGATGCTCCATTTCTGCATTTATACAATAGTAATGTCAACTATCTCATGAGATTAGTCCTTTGTCCGCTTAAAATATCATCCTATACAAAAAATAAAATTGTCCTGAATTCAACTGTATTATTTTCTGTTTTTCAGAGCATTAGGGTTCCAAGACAATAAATCCTTTGAAGGTAGGAGATCTTGTTATACACTAAGGTGATTTCTTCCGCCTAGCTAGACACACTGAGGGTTTTCAATAAGTATCAGTTTAAGGAAAGTTTCTGGGATGCAGTGTTTATCAAGCTGCTTTTAATTAAAAAGCAAAACATTGAACAAAGGCACCCAGCGCTGGAAGATGAAACTAGAAATATCTATTAGCTTGCGCATTAAGTTGAGCTTATGAGAATTTCCCAGCATTTTTGCCAATAACTCTTTGTAATTATAGTACATCAATACGTAAAGTGCATTCAGAAAAACATTTATCAGTATTCCTTCCAGGGGCCATCAGATATGGTATTTAATTCTTGGCCGATGATGGGAGAGCATCTTCGGTTTCCTGGTAACTAGATGGGACCTTGAATGTAATTGAAATTGGTACCCAGTAACAGCTACATCCTCAGATCAACACATCATGTGGTCACGCTTCCCCTGAAATTTTATTTTATGGCGGACTGAGTTTCTCATAGTTTTTACATTATATCAAGTGACACTGATTGCTGGAATCCTAATTCTTCTTCAAATTTACGAATGCTAAAAAGTTTTGTGAGAAATACTGAGGCAATCTAGCTGGAGATGGGAAGGATATCAGATGATAAACAGGGATCGTATACGGGATTTTTTTTTTTTTTTTACTCCAAAAAAGCTACTTCCTTGACTCTTGTGAGCTTGTCCTGATGGCTTTCTGAAAATCCCTTCATTTCAACTCACTACTGCTTCACCCAGAGCACTGTTACAGATGATTTTCCTTGAGATAGGGCTGGTAGGTATTCCCCATCTTAGTTTAGACCACGAAGGAAGGATGATTTTAGTCGAAGTAGAGCTGTGAGGTATGTTTCACAATTGACATAGCTGCTTTCTATTGGAACCACTTTTTATTTCATAACATTCCTGTAACATTATTACAGATCCACAAAGAGAGTGACAGGATTATGGAGAGTTAAATAGCCTCCAGAATCCCCCGACTTCAGATGCTTATATGTATTATCAGGAATGAGGAATTAGGAAAAGCTAAGAGAGGGAAAGGGTCGTGGATGGAAAAAGAAGATGTTTTGGTAAGAAGAAACAAGGAAGTTATTTCTCCTGTCCCTGGACAAGAGAGCATAGGGAGGGAGAGGAGGTTGGAACCAACTGGATGTGAGCTCTGACGTCAGACCACCTGGTTTCAATGCTGACTCTGCCACTCACTAGCTGGGTAAACTTCGGCGCATTTCTTGACCTGTGCTTCGATTATCTCATTTCTAAAAGCAGGATACGAACACCTGCTTCATAGAACTCTTCTGTAGATTAAAAGAGTTAATTAATGGATGGGACATAGGACTGAGCCTGGCAAATAAGGAGGTCCGAATAAGAGTGTTGTTGGGGTACGTGTGGGGGGCTCAGTCGGTTGAACATCCAACTTCAGCTCAGGTCACGATCTCGCAGTCCATAAGTTCAAGCCCCACAACTGGCTCTGTGCTGACAGCTCAGAGCGTGGAGCCTGCTTCGGATTCAGCATCTCCCTCTCTCTCAGCCCCACTTCTGCACTCTCTCTCTCTCAAAATTAAACATTAGGAAAACAATTTTAAGTGTTGTCATTATAAAAGTGTTCAGTCTTCCTTAAGTCAGAATTTTGCCACTGGTTAAGATTTTTCTAAGTGTGTCAACATGAGACTTAAGTGTCACAGGCATATATGCTAGTCCACCTGTCCCCTCCCGGCTGTCACATTCAGTGCTCCCATGAAGCCAGCAGACGCACCAAGCCCTTAGATGACGGACGCTACAACAGAAAGGAACTTTAAGGATAATATTGTCTATTTCAATTTTTTTTTTGTGATGAAGAGGCCAAGGGAGATTACACTGGTTGTATTTCTTGTACGGGTCTGTGTGGGACATGAGCCAAGAGTGAGGAATACCACCACGGAGCCCTCATAAAGGAATGAACCCTCCTCACCACATAACTAGCTCTTGCCACAACCCACCCACCCACTTTTTTTTTTTACTTTGTGAGTCCTGAGCCCAGGATTCTAAAAACCAACCTACTCCTAGATAGAAAAGTCATCTGGCAGCCCAACACACAAGCTCCTTGAAGGTCAGAACCACATCTCAACTTCTTCCTGGTTCTCCCAAAAAAACCTAGCACTTCGCTTTATACACAGTACCGCTTAGGGGAAAAAAAAAAAAAAAAAAGATTAAAAATGTCAACTTAGTGTGATTCGTGATGATGGACCTACCATTACTCCTTCCTCACCTTTAGCATGATTTGACAGGTGGGGACATGGAAAAGATCATGAAAAAAAAAAAAAACATAGGAGCTCATCATAAGAATTTCAGATTCCTTTTTATTTCAGAACTCCTATCATATTCCTTATGAACATAAAGATAAATAAGGAAAAAATACATGTACTGGTTTCCTGTGGGGTCACCATCAACACACGGTGATACTCCTCAGAAGTCTTTCCACCAACATGCATCACCGGCCGCCCACCTAGGAGTACAGGACTTCTGGCTTGCACATAACTGCTCCGTCAAATCAAAAGGCATTTTTGGCTTCAAATTAAATGCAAACTTTGGATGGCTGCCACAGCCTATTTATCAATGTAACAAACAATATTTACCAATTGCTTCATTTCCCTAAATTGTTTTCCATCCTCAGGACATGTTGTTTGCATCTTAATTTGGCACTAATTTCTCCATGCTGGAACCTTCTCCCGTGTGTTTTACCTTATTCCTGCTTCTGACAAAAGTAAACATTGACTTGGACAGCGCTGGCAACTTGCTAATACAATGGATCGGTGCATTATGCCTTAAGCAAAGTCTTCCTTTCCGCTCTTTAGGGACTGCACGGCTATCAGATGTGATTTTGATTCTTGGTATTTTAGCAACAGTGCATGGGATCTCTTTAGGCGTTAGAGACTGAAATCTCTGACAACACACTGGAACATGTCCCAGTCAAGGACATAAACACAGCTGCCTCTGAGATGAACGATGCTGAGAAGAAAGGCATCTGCGGAAGAATGAGGAAGAGAACCAACTGGGAATTGAGTCCAAAATCTGGGATGTGGTTAATTTTTTTTTTTTTTTAATTTATTGTCGGCTTAGCTACCATATAGTGTATACAGTGTGTTGTTGGCTTTGGGAGTAGATTCCCATGATTTCATCACTTACATACAACACCCAGTGCTCATCCCAACAAGTGCCCTCCTCAATGCCCATCTCCCATTCTCCCCACCCCCCTGACCCTCCCAAGTCCCATCAACCCTCAGTTTGTTCTCTGTATAGAAGAGTCTCTTATGGTTTGCCTCCCTCTCTGTAACTTATTTTTCTTTCCCTTCCCCTATGGTCTTCTGTTAAGTTTCCCAAATTCCACATATGAGCGAAAACGTATGATATCTGTCTTTTTCTGACTGACTTATTTCACTTAGCATAATACCCTCCAGGTCCATCCATGTTGTTGCAAATGGCAAGATTGCATTCTTTTTCATCACCAAGTAGAATTCCATTATATGTATATATCACATGGGATATGGTTAATCTTCTACTAAACAGTGCTTGATTTCTGTGTCCATATTTACCGCAATATGAACACCTAGGACCAGAAACCAAGAATGCATTTGAAATAAGTAGAGATGACAAAGAGACCTTAAAATCAAATTGACTTCCCTGTCATACAGACAATACTTTAATGTCTTATGATTAAACAAAAACCTGCCTCAGGGTGGTTCCAAATTAAGATCTTCAAGAGACAGGGGTGCCTGGATGGCTGAGTCAGTTAAGTGTCTGATTTTGGCTGAGGTCAGGATCTCATGGTTTGTGAGTTCAAGCCCCGCATTGGGCTCTGTGCTGACAGCTCAGAGCCTGGAGTCTGCTTCGGATTCTGTGTCTCCTTCTCTCTCTGCCCCTTCCCCACTCACGCCTTGTGTCTCTCTTTCTCAAACAATAAATAAGCATTAAAAAGCAAAACAAAACAAAAATCTTCAAGAGACATCAGGCAAGCCACGTTAAGGAGACAGTAAGAAGGTTAATCTGGCTTGCATAGGAGAGGGGGCATAGACTCTGGCTATTCCTTCCCTAACCCAACCTGCATGGTAATGTCAGTCCTCCTCCCACCTCTGATTTCACCCTTCTCATCAGCTCATTCACTGAGGGGGATGTCTCAGTGTAGTGCTTCTCAAAGGTTAGCATGTAGCAGAACCCCATCCAGAGCTCACTCAAAATCCAAATCCTCAGAAGGTTGGGGTGTTGGATGCCCAAACATCTCTATTTTTAATACACCTCACATGTGAGTCTAACACTGATGTTGTTCTTCTCACATATATAAAAACTAGGACAACAGACAGTAAATGACTTGTCCCAGGCCCCACAAGCAATGCTAATTAGTGACAACTGGCCTGGACTCTGGTGTCCAGTCTCCTCTTGATGTCCTGGTTGCTGCCAGGAGCCACCGCCTCTTACTGCAGTAACGGTCAATGCCTCCACCTGACTCCTGAGGGCCTTAACACAGTACCTTGCAACCAAACTCTCTCCCAGTCATGTTTTCTTGCTTCCCCTAGGCACTTTCTATTCTAGTTAAGCAGCCACCCTGCGTTTTGTCCCTCAGTGTCCTCTTCACATGGATTATCTGACATTCCCTGACCCCACCTGGTATTCCATCCATTCTTCAGCCTTCTGCTCAATCCCACCTCTTCCTTCTATGTCTGTTCCACCCTCTCTCATCACACTTCAGCTCTTGTTGCAAGGCATGGCTATTAACTACACCTTCTTACATAGTGTCTGTGATGGTGGATTTCATGCATTAACTTCACTGGGCCATAGGACACCCACATAGCTGGTTAAATGTTTAGGAGGATGTTTCCAGAACACATTAACATCTGAATTGGTGAACTAAGCAAGCAGATGGTTCTCCCCAATATGGGAGAACGAACTGATTGGAAGACTGAATAGAAAGAAAAGGCAGGGAAGGTTGAATTCACTCTGTTTGAGTTGGAACACTGGTCTCCTGACTTTGGTGTTCCTGATTCTCAAGCCTTCAGATTCAGACTGAAATCTACACCACTGGCTCCCTGGGCTTACTTAGGTCTTCAGACTGCAGCACTGACTTTCCTGGACCTCCAGCTTGCAAATGGAAGATCAGCCTCCATAATTTTACACATCAATTCCTATGATAAATCTTTCTCTAAATAGGTGTGTATGTGCGTGTAGGCTATATATACAGAATATAAATATTATATATGTAAATACATATGTGTACATGTATACCATTGACCCTTGAGCAACATGGGGGTAAGGGATACCAACGCCTGTACAGTTAAAAATCCATATATAAATTTAGACTCCCCCAAAACTTAACTACTAATAGACTACTGTTGACTGGAAGCCTTACTCATGACCATAAACAGTTAACACATATTTTAAATATGTATTATATACTGTATTCTTACAATAAAGCTAAAGGAAATGTTATTAAGGAAATAGGCAGAGAAAATGCATTTGCAGGGCTGTGCTATATGTACCAAAAAAAATTCACATATACTGCACATACTATGCAGTTCAAGCCCATCTGTTCAAGGGTCAACTATACATATAATACAATATGTATATCCTATTGGCTCTGTTTCTCTAGAGAACCCTAATACAATTTCTCTTAATTGTTTCCTTTTGCACTGTTTATATTATTTTTTTAATATTTATTCATTTTTTGAGAGAGAGACAGAGTGTGAGCGGGCGAGGGGCAGAGAGAAGGAGAGACCCAGAATCTGAAGGAGGTTCCAGTCTCCCGAGCTGACAGCACAGAGCCCAACGCGGGGCTCCAACTCACAAAATGCGAGATCATGGCCTGAGCCGAAGTCGGATGTGTGACCAACTGAACCACGTAGGTGCCCCCATTGTTTCTTATATTATTTCTTTCCATGTGTTCCCCAGTGAAATTGTGAGTTCCCCAAAAGTCAAGGCCCATCTTTTTTCTTTCTCTAGTATCGCCCACAGCACATAGCACAATGTTAACATAAAGTAAGAAATCAAATATTTGCTGATTGCTTGTTATTATTTTGCCGTGTCGTTACGCTGTCAATTGATATATGCTTGTTCTGTTTTTAAGATGTAACCTCTTCCAATGAAGATTTTTTATTAGTTTGAGAATGACAAGCTGTGGGGGGATATAGGCCAAAGTCTATAAGGTATTAGCTGTATGACTTTTTTTTTTTATTTTGGCAATTTTTAAAATTGATTATTTCAAAACTAAAACACTTCACATAAGATCTTCTCTTCAAAAAATAAAATCTTCTCTTAGAAAATCTTGAGAACTAGGAATTCTGTCCACATTCCCAGACGTCAGAAATTGCTTTGGGCTAAATGAAACCAGCTGCCTCCTTTAGACAGGGTTTATCGAGTCCAATTTTCACAGAAACCACCTTTGCTATGGAGCCCCCCTCCCCTTACTGATGCCCAGCAAGCATTATAGTCATTTATCATCACACTTGACCGCTGTTTTTTCACAACTAATAGAGAAACAGTTGCTGAGACTATCATCTGTCAAGGGGAAGTATCAAAAGAGATACCACAAAGTTTACTTATTCCCCCCCCCCCAAAAAAAAGGAGAATGCATGCCTTTGTAAAAAGCAAGGAATGTGCCTACATGTTTAACATGCAAACAAAGCACGTCCGTGCCTTTCTTACAGCCTGCCCACCTCATTCACCCATATGGGGTTTCATGGGCACTCACATTTGTGACCCCTGATATAGGCCCTAAGCGAACTACTGGCCTAGCTACGGTATATCAGTCAGGTAAGCTAAGTTGTGTTGAACCAAGAAATGCCAGTAACGACACAAGTTATTTCTTGTTCTGTTCTACATTCCCATCAAGGGTCAGCTGAGAGCTCTGCTCCAGGTTTCTTTGCTCTGATAGAACACCCACCATCTTGAATACTGCCAATCACCATGCTAAGTAGAGCAAGAGCTTTTGAGAGGTTTCACATTGGCAATAAGTGCTCCAGCCTGAACACGACACATATAACTTCTAGTCATAACTCATTGGCCAATATTAGTCACCTGAGTCCCACCTAACCACAAGGAAGTATAAGCCCACCTTGCATCGGAGGGGAACAAGCTGTATGTAAGTAATGAACACCATCGATGGCCACCCCCGTGAAGCCAGCAGTACCCTCCCCTTGAGAATGCTAACCCCTCCCTTGGAACATGGAGAGCAGCCAGTGGTGGTCACTTTTCTGATATGTTACCTTGATCTTCAGCTGGACAGCCACAGTCCAGCAAAACTTTGCACAAAGAGCCCCACCTTGTGCTTATATTTAAGGACTCCTGAAGGAGTATAAGATGACTGATGATTTTTCAAACTTGTGGCTAACCATGAGCCCCTGCACATCTTAGTCATCAATATCACATCAGTAAGAACAATGCTTTTCCCCACCAGTTTAAGTCACCCTGATATAACAGGAGCAATAGAGACACTGATTAGTAAGAAAGGCAAGACTTACCAGCCACAGGGGTAAGAACTTTAACAGGAAGGTTATAATTTGTTTAGGAGGGAAGTAAAATGAGAGGGTATGCATAAGCTCATTGTGCAAAAACCATGTCTAATTCAACATTTTGTGTGGCACCTTGCACATTATTGCTTTAAACTTTTAACAACTTTAATAATATCCTTGAACCTAATTATTCTCCGACAGGCACATCATAAAAGCCACCTTCAAAAGTGATGCTAGAAAAACTACACTCACTGCTTAGTGTTATTTCTGACAACTATCTGTACACTACTTGTAATGTATAAAAAGTCCTCATTTACCTTTTCAATATCACAATGAAAAAATCATAAAGAACAAGAATGTATCTTTGAAGCCTGTAACAAGGCCTGACCATTCTGAGAATCTATGTGAACATCTCTGCCTCCATCTACAGAAATCAGCAGACTGTCCACAACGCACTCGGCAAGACTACCCAACTCCTCTGTTTTCATCACGTTGAAAACATCCACATCCTCTTTGCTACACACACTGACGCTTCTCCCAGACAGTCTCCTTGCGTGGGGCAGAAAATGCTTTCATCAAAACTCCATTTATCATAGAGAATAATGAACGCTTTTAAAAAGCAAAGATAGAGATAATTTTACAAATAAGCTAGGACTTTCATAAACTGCTACCTACTGGAGGCACACAACGGGGGGCCCATCATGAAATCACAGCAACAAAATAGTTTGATTTGATAAAATTTGGTGACCAACTGAACACACATATTAAGAATTATGCAATAAGAATGCCTTTTTGTGTATTTCCTGCCAGCCACTATGCCAGAAATGGCGACTGTATTCCCAGCCAGCCAAGCCAGAAGATTCATAGCCAACAGCAGGACACCTTGAGGTCTGCATTAAAAAGTCCAACTGGGGGGCATCTGGGTGGCTCAGGTGGTTAAGCATCTGACTTCAGCTCCGGTCATGATCTCATGGTTAGTGAGTTTGAGCCCCATATCAGGCTCTGCATTGACAGTGCAGAGCCTGCTTCAGATCCTCTGTCTCCCTCTCTCTCTCTCAAAAATAAACAAACATTAAAAATTTGTTAAAAAAAAAGAAAGCCCAACTTGGCTTTTCAGTTATTCTCAAGTGTGTGACCCACAAAGGCAAGACATTTGAAGATTCCAAAGTTTGGTTTATGATTAACATTACTGTCGCAAAAGCAATGCAGAAAATCGCTTTCTACGAATTCTTTTTAACTTGGAACTCTAATGTCTGTTCCAATAGGAGCTAAGAAATAAAAATAGAAGAGGGGCACCTGGGTGGCTCAGTTAAGCATCCAGCTTCAGCTCAAGTCATGATCTCGCAGTTCATGAGTTCAAGCCCTGTGTCCTGCTCTGTGCTGACAGCTCAGAGCCTAGAGTCCGCTTCAGATTCTGTCTCCCTCTATCTCTCTGTCCCTCCCCTGCTCATGCGCTCACTTGTGCTCGCTCTTGCTCTCTCTCTCTAAAGAGTGAATAGACATTAAAAAAAATCTTAAAGAAATAAAAATGGGAGAAAATGTGGATGACTACTTCAGAGCCATAGATACCTCCTTTTCTAATGTCATAAAAAGATATTTTCCAAAATTACACACACAAATAACAATAACACAGAGATAAAAATCAAAGAACGTGCAGAATATTCTGGAATCCCTCTGAGATTTTAAAGGATTTGATGTTCCATTGAGATGGCCCAACTCTGTCATCAGCTAGCCACACTCGGCTTCCCAGAAAGCTTCAGCCTGTGATATCCCAAACAAGTGAAACAGTCCCCAAAGATCCCAGAGGATGGTACAGAGAGGGTTTTAAGCTCAATGATTTGGAACCATCGTGACATGTGGGGCCCCATGAGTAAGCCTAGCCAGAGAAGGTGGGGAAGAAAGGGAGACTGGGAGGCACTGGAGTGTCCCCTGGCACAAAAAGTTGATGCCCAATTAGATTTAGAAAAAGTGACAAAGAGTTGATGCCCAATTAGGTTTAGAAAAAGCTCTTCTCTGTAAACCTCAATTACCTGTGATGCCTTATGACATTCAGCATTTACAAAGTATAATTACACAATAGTGTCTGACATTTAACGTCTATGGATAATTTAAAAGACTTCTACTTCAAAAAGGCTGCTCATGAGCAACAGTAATCACTTCAATTAGCTTGGCACTATTACAATGTAACAAGACCATTTGACTGCCTATTAGAACCAGCCAAGCTCTTCAAGTGTGTTAATTTAGCAGTCATTGCTAATTTCTGGGCTTTGCTACATTTGCATAGGAAAACACATCCCTTTAAGCAAGAGAGGAAGTTTCATTCCTGAACTGGCTTCCTATTCTTAGAGAGGCTTTTTATATTTTCACATAAAAAATCAGAAACACATTTGAAACGTGGGCATCTCTAAATAGTACTGGGTAAGATTAGACTCTTACCGAATTTAAGATGCTACTTCTCCCAATTTCATATCATTTGTGTGTGTGCACATTTACAAACATATATGTATACACAAGTATATAATATATACACATATATAGGATATATAGAATAAGTGATATGTAACACTTATAGGATATAATACCTAATACATTCATAATATACAATATATTATAAAATTATGTATACAAATATCCAATACATCCGTTGTAATGTATTTAAACTCAACTAGACAAAACCATGGCTGGGAAAAAAGCAAAGGCTTTGGTCTCTTTAAAAAAAAAAAAAAAAAAAAAGTCCAACATCACAAGCCACTCTGCCAGGACTGGAGTTATGGATGAACAGTCTCCTTTTTGTTATTTCTGTTATTGTCATGTTTATTTTTAATTCATAAATGAATTGGGCTTTTTAGCATATCCTTATACTTGGATATAATTTGCCTCTCACCACAAAGAATCTCTCTTTTACAGAAGAGGAAATTTATCCTGTGTTGCAATATACAGCATCTCTCTCTCTCTCTCTCTCTCTCTCTCTCTGTCTCTCTCTCTCTCTCTCTCACACACACACACACACACACCACACACACCTAGAGATTACAATACAGGCCTTTTGACTTAAGCTTCAATAGAAATGTATTTAACATATCCCATGGCTGAGCATTGTCAGGTACTAGAAGCTTGTGAGCAGAAAATCCCATAAAGGAACTATTGAAATTGCCTGGACTCCTGGTCTAACACTCTTTTGCCAGGATGCAGTAAGTTTTTCCTAGCTGGGGTTCTCTTGACTCTAATCTCTTTGGGCTCTGACCTTATCTATTAATCTTTAGCTATTTATTTAGGAATGTACATTATACTGTTAATATATAATTTTTTAATGTTGAAAAGCCTTCAAAGATTCCTCTTTTTAACAAGATAGGACTCACATATACTAAAATTCCAATTTACAAAGTATAAAATTCAGTGGTTCTTTTTCTGTTCACCATTTTATTCAACGATGTGGCTATCTAATTTCAGAATATTTTTTTACCCAGTAAAGAAACCCATAGCAATCACCAGTCAGTACCATTAACCCCGCCCTCAGGTCCTGATAATCACTAATCTCCTTTAGCTCCCTGGATTTGCCTATTCTGGAGATTTCATATAAAGAAAATCATATCACCTGTGGCCTTTTCTGTCTTGCTTCTTTCACTTACCACATTTTCAGGGTGCATCCATGTTGCACCATGTAAAGGGACTTAATTCATTTTTATGACTGAATAATATTCCATGGTATAGATATACCACGTTTTATTTATCCATTCACCAGTTGAATGGACATTTGGGTTGTACCCACTCTGGGGCTACTATAAACAATACTATTAGTATTCGTGTACAAGTTTTTGCATGGGTGTATGTTTTCATTTCTGGTGGGTATTGCCACAGAGCAGAATTGCTGGATCATATGGTAAACCTCCTTTTAACCATTTAAGGAACTGCCAAACTGTTTATCAAGGTGGCTACACCATTTTATATTCCTACCAGCAATACATGGGAGTCCCAAACTCTCCACATCTTTTCCCACACTGGTTATCGTCCACCTTTTGATGATGGCATCTTAGTGGGTACGAAGCAGTGTCTTATTGCGACACACACAGTCTTTCCATTTATTGACGTTTTCGTTAATTTCTTTCACTTGCATTGTGTAGTTTTTAGTATACAGTGGGCATGCCTTCTTCACTCAGCCAGGCACCTGACAACTCTGCCTTAGCCTTCATTTCCTGCTTACACAGAGCCTCAAGATGAGCCAGAGGCAAGGGTTTGGAGCCTTCTTAGGTTACTACTCAATATGCATGGAGCCCTCAGCATTCACACCACTATATCCACACATGACCTTATAGATTACCAAGAATATGTCAGAATTTTTCAAAGCCCCAATAGATACCTCACTCCCATCCTTTCCTTTTAAGCATGTATTCTTTTTTCTACCCCAACTGTTGTCCCTCATGTCAGACAGGCTCCAAGCTAAACTATTGGCCCTAAATACTTCTGAAAAGTGACCTTGAAAAAAGACTTCTTACTGGATGAGCTCTGAGTCAGAACAAAAGGGCAGCCTCGTAAGTGAAGTGCTCCAAGGAACCATGAGACAAGTCAAATAAAAAGTTTTTAGTAATAAGACTTGGAAAGAACTCCAACTCCTAACTGTCCTCACTGGTAGCTTACTGTGATCACCAGGGAATAAGTTAAAATGCCACGAGGTCACTGTTCTTACAGAGACTGTGCCTCAGATTGCTCCTCAGATTGCTGCCAGAATTTGGTTAATCGCTGGAGTTCTGAAAAGTTGATTCTGGCCATTTTTTTTCCAGTTTTCTTATTGCTTTTATGGAGGAGAGAATTTTTAGAAGTCCCTACTCTATCATCATTTTCACTGAAGTCACTCCAAATATCCCCCTTTTCTAACAAAAATCCAAATTCCTCAATTTGATTCAAATCTCTCCCCAAACTGTATCCTAGTCAAACCTGCTTTTTCTTCCTCATTCTCCTTCAGTTAAAGGAACTCCCCACTCCAACCACATTGGTCTCCTTCCTGTTTCCTGAATATATGAACTTCATCTCTGCCTTAGCCTTTTTTTTATATTTTTCTCCTCACTCACACTGTTCCTTTGCCTCCCCTCTGACCATCAAAAGCCCATCCATCCATCCTGCTCACATCCTCCCCTCCCTTGGTGTCCCCCAGCACTGCAGCCCACACGGACCTCTTCCTTCTCCCTTCTGCCGGAAGCTAAGAATGCCCTATGGTCACTGTATCAGCTCACTTTATATTGTTGCATACCGCTCTTTTATTGTGAATCCTATCTTATCTGATAAACACTTTAAATGACTTGAGAACGAGTCCATCTTACATTCCACACTTAAATTATGATTACAGCACATGGTCAATAAATTTTAATTCAATTGAATCCGACAGAAGTACACCAGATTCTCTTAATATTGGTTCCCAGCTACCTCCCCACTTTCACACTTCTATACCTGCACCTTCTTCAAGGCAATTTTATACTTCTGGGCACACATTAAACACACTGGCATTCCTTCTCTGCAACAGAAGGGGAGACTTTAAAGGAACAAAATTACCCCAACTGGCTCTTTCCTATAATAAGCTTTAGAAAACATTTACATTTGACAGAACCTTGAAAAATATACAAGAGTGAATCTCCCACAATTTTCCAAATACATATGGGAAATGGACATTTTCTTTAGCTTGATGTAACCAAACTGGCATAAGTTTTATTTAACCTTGTTGATATTTCTTTTTCTTCTTAATTTCACTATGTGTGTCCAGGGATTTACTAATGATACAGGAAATTCAAACCAATTCTCTTACTCATCCATTCTAATAAGGAATGTGTGTGGGTGTGTGCATGCGTGCACATGTGTGTTTGTATATATTTAATGCCCTGTGGAGCACCTAGCATGTGCCAGTTAAAGAAGAGATAATGAATAATCATTATGAGTCATCAATGAGAACAAATTCTCATCGCCGAGATTCCCTGAGTCTGTCACATTCAAATCTCAAGTTTAACGTGGAAAAGAGAACAATTACTATAATCCAATAATAGAATGAGCTATGGCATAGTAACTCACAGTAACGGAATATTATAATCAGATTATTATGTTGCTACAGACTGAATGTTTGTATCCTCCTAAAATTCACATGTTAAGATCCTAAGCCCCAAAATGATAGTATTTGGAAGTGGGACCTTTGGGAGGTGATAGGATCAGTACCCTTAGAAAAGAGACCATAGAGATTCTTCACCCCTTGGCCACGAAAGGACACAGCAAAAAAGATGACCACCTATAAGCCTAGAAATACACTTTCACTAGACAACAAATTTGCTGACGCCTTGATCTTGAACTGGCAGCTTCCAGAGCTGTGAGAAAAGACTTTCTGTTGTTTATAAGCCTCCTCCCCCATGGATTTTTATAGCTGCCCAAATGGACTAAGACTTATATGTACATTGTACAAACAAAAATTAAATCTTGGTTGCTCGTGTACCCCTCCCCCCAAAATAGGCTCTCATGGCGAGTAAAAGAAAAAAATAATGGACACTTAAGGCCACATATTAACAGTCTCATGGAATAAAACAGTGCTCTATGATAAACTTATTCAAGTTGCTCTTCCTAAGAGGTAGCAAGACCACTTCTCTCAAGTTCCTTGTTATTAGCTTTTAAAAACATCCACATGCTTTTGAAAGCTACAGCTCAAGTGGCTTAGATGAAATGAGACATCCGTGATCTTCAAGCATTCTTCTGTATTTTCCTAGTTTGAGTGATGGTTCAGATAAAACTTAGTTTTACCCTGATATATCAGATATTTCGTGAGAGTACGTTTTCCTATAGTGAGGCACCAAAACTACTTCCATTTTGCCTTCTAGCAGCTTCTGCCATTGTGATCTGGCTCCCCTCTCTGGTCTCAGGTGCAACCGTTCACCCTGACTCAGTATACCAGATACACTGGCCTTCATATTCCTGCCTCAGGGGCTGTGTACTCAGTGTTCACTCTGCTTTACAGGTGTCTCCTTCAGGTCCCTGAAAGGCATGCTGGTCCCCATGTCAGGTGTCCGCTCCACTGTCACTCTATCAGTAAGAGCTCCCCTTACTACCTATTGTTTTTAATGTTTATTTATTTTTTGAGAGAGACAGAGAGACAGAGTGTGAGTGGAGGAGGGGCAGAGAGAGACAGAGACACAGAATTGGAAGCAGGTTCCAGGCTCTGAGCTGTCAGCACAGAGCTCAAACTCACAACCAGGGAGATCGTGACCTAAGCCAAAGTTGGACACCTAACACACTGAGCCACCCAGGTGCTCCCTGACTACCTATTTAAGATAACAACCACTCCACCCTCTACACTGCCCAGCCCACTTCTCCTATCTACTTTTTTTCCTTAGCAGTCACCACAGGCTAAAACACAATACATCTTAATTATTTACCTGTTGATTCTATGCACCCCACAACTAAAATGTAAGCTGTACAAGATTAGGGACTTGAGGTCTCTCTCATTCACTGCTTTTTCCCCCTTGCACACGGTGGGTGCCTAGAATATACTGGAATGGATGAATTCACATACACACAAAATGACTGTAGATCTACTATAGGAAGGGATACCCCAGTGGTACTCAAGATTAACTCGAATGCCTTCAAGGGCAAGGCAGGAAAAGCAAATATGAGAACAAGACAATAGGGAATGGTTGATGAGGACATGACAGAGGGCACTGGCATGAAAGAACACAGCACCCCCACTCTCCTACACCATTTATAAACCCATATTCAAGCCAGAATAGTAAGTTGGGGTGATGGTGATCTACAGAGCTGTCAGAGATGATGTGGCGTTAGGACTTAGTTTCTTTTTAAGGCCACCCCAGGGACAAGAGCATGTGGCTTTACATGCATTTCAACCAATGCTGGGAATAATCTCTTTGAAAATGCTGTGAGTCGCAAAAGTCTGTTCCATCTGTAATATTTGAATATAAAAAAAAAAGACATAGAAAACCTCCCACAAGTTAGACACTGAGGCAAAGTATCAGTTTAGAAGTCTCAAATCTCCTTCAAGAATGCAAGTAGAACAGAAACGTTTTCATTCAAAAATATGAGTTTCTTACTCACAGATGTTTCCTGCCTGAGAAAAATATGAAAGGATGTACATGAGGAAGAAGAAAACAGGTCTTCAACATATGGAGCAGGATATGAGAAGAAACAGCAAAGAAGTTAAAAACTAAGCAAGAAATGATAGTAAAAATTAATATTGATTCATTAAATAAGTTTTTCTTAAAGTGAAATCAAACTAGATTTAAATAATATGAAGAATGCAGGGAAGATATTGGAATTAAAGCATTCCAAGATCTTGTGGTTTTCAAGGGAGAATAGAGATTATTAATTAATTTTAGGCTTAAGACAAGTACGTGAGAATTCTTTCATCAATAGAAATAGCATATACAAAGCCATACAGAGAAAGACAGATACCCTATGTTTTCACTCTTATGTGGATCCTGAGAAACTTGAAAGAAGTCCATGGGGGAAGGGAAGAAAAAAAAAAAAGAGGTTAGAGAGGGAGAGAGCCAAAGCATAAGAGACTCTTAAAAACTGAGAACAGGGTTGCCTGGGTGGCTCAGTCGGTTGAGCGTCCGTCTTCGGCTCAGGTCATGATCTCACGGTTTGAGTTCAAGCCCCACGTCGGCTCTGTGCTGACAGCTCGGAGCCTGGAGCCTGTTTCAGATTCTGTGTCTCCCTCTATCTCTGTTCCTCCCCTGTTCGTGCTCTGTCTCTCAAAAATAAATAAATAAAAATTAAAAAAAAAAAAAAACTGAGAACAAACTGAGGGTGGGGGGGGGGGCCCCCCCCCGATGGGTATTGAGGGCACCTGTTGGGATGAGCACTGGGTGTTGTACGGAAACCAATTTGACAATAAATTTCATATTAAAAAAAATAAATAGCATATACATATCAAACTAAATTTTATTAAAATATAAGGGAAAATTACTTTAAAATAGACAAAACTATTGCAAATAGAAAACACAAAATTACTAGATCCTAACATAAATCCAAACATATCCATAATCACTGTTAAAGTAAACAGAATCAGAATAAACTCATCAGCCCAAAGAAAGAGATGTTGAGATTAGATTTTTTTAATCTCGCTACCTTCAATTTAAGTGGTTACCTTGGGATGAGAGGGAGGAGGCTACTGATTTCAGCAAGAACTTTCTGACATGATGGAGAGTTTCTGTATTTATAGAAGTGGTGGCTACACAGATATATACATAAAAATCAGGGAGCTTTATATTTAAGATTTGCACACTTACCTGCATGTAGATTTTTAAGTAAACAATGTGACTATTAAATACAGAGAGAGACATAAAGTTAAATATTAACACTCCAGATTAATATTAATTTCAACTCATCTGATTTAAGCATTTTCAAGATAATACATTTTTCTGAATCTCCCTTTTACAAATTTTCCAGCTCTCACCAGCCAGAGGTTGAAGGCATGTGTATAAAAGTGTGTATCCCCCAAAACAGTACAAAGAAGTACATGGAATTTAGAAAAAGTGTCCAGGGAAAGCTCATTTTTGGTGGGGAGGCTCCCAGGAGGAGGTAGTTTTGGAAACAAGCCATGAAGGATAACTGAGATAGAGACCAGCCACACGGGACAGAGAAAGTGAGGACAATGCCAAGTAGAGGATCCCCTGTGAGCAAGAGTGAAGGTGGGAAGATTGGGACCCCGGTGGTTGGAAGTGGGCCGCACAATGGCGCTCCAGGAGAGGGCATTGCAAGAATAAAAGAGCAAAGGGAGACCTGTTGGATAGAACAGCCAGGGAGCAAGCAAGGGAACAGGGAACCCCAGAAGGTTTCAGAGCACGGCAGAAACATGGTCCACAGCAGTGTGCAGTGGTTGGGGAAGGGGTGAGGACACTACCATGGCAAATGGCCCACTGCTGACCCTGAACTTGGGCCTGGGAGCGGTGGCAACAAGAGATAGGACCATCAGGTAAAGTCAACTTTCCCTGCTCAATTCATTGCAGAAATGCAGAAAACAGGTACCCGGCTCCTATAAACACACTCTCATGTGCACATCTAAACATGCATGCAAGCAGAGTAAATTCTCTGATGCCTGAGAAAAAGAGAGCGTGGGTAGCCAATGAGATAAGCAAGCCCTGCAGCTACTGGAGGCCAAAATGCCAGACATCGATCTCAGGTCAGAGCTTCATTTTTAAGAACCTCACATCTAAGGGGCAAATGGAGACACCTGGGGCCCACCCTAGACAGAGAATTGAACTGAGCCCCCTTATGAAGCTAGCCTCCCAAAGGACCACCACAACTAAAAAGGATCTAACTACTGAAAAAAGTCTGCCCTTCGGAGGCATGCAGCTGGGAATTTGTGACCACCAGCTTGGCCCTCACACTTTTTGTGTGGTCAAAAGAATCTGAAATTGAGAAGTTACACTAGATCCAAAATAACAGTGCCCTTAAATCTCTAGGCAAAGTGTCTACCAAACCAGCCTTAACAAATTCCCTCCAGGTTATAATTAACCTGAACTCACAATCAAGTTCACACAACTCACCAAAGTCAACAGAGACAACAATCAATAGAAGCAAGCCCAGGATGACTTCAGATACAGGAATGCTCAAATATAAAATATATTGAATGTTTAACATACAAAATGCTTAATATGTCCAAAGAAATAAAAGAATTGAAAGACACGATACACTGTTCCGGGTTAAGATGGCAGACTGAGCATGCACGTCTAATTTTGTTCCCTTTCAAAATACAAATCAGACTGCAGAATCCTTAAAAATCTAAGGAACAAGCTTCACCACCTACTTCTGGAACTAGAGGGCAAGCGTCAGGGAGGGGAAGGAAGTCATAAGGAAAAAGATTATGTGAAACTTGTTTGAAAACCAGTCAGGTCCTAGATTTCCACCTCTTTCCTACACCACTAGGTAAGTGCTCTTCACCAACACTGACAAAAGCCTCCAGGTTTATTCTCTGTGTAAAACAGACTCTCTGGGGCACCTGGGTGGCTCAGGCGGTTAAGCATCCGACTTCGGCTCAGGTCATGATCTCACAGTTCATGAGTCCAAGCCCTGTGTCAGGCTCTGTGCTGACAGCTGAGAGCCTGGAGCCTGCTTCAGATTCTGGGTCTCCCTCTCTCTCTGCCCCCACCTCTAAAAATAAACAAACATTAAAAAAATTTTTTTTAAAACAAAGACTCTCTGGACTGGGGGATGCCAAGCCAGGTGAGGGCCTGAGTACTGTATCCAATGTATATAGATTATACACCCTATGCATGTATTACAGGGACCGTCAGCCTCCTTCCACTGGCTCCCAGCACTGTACCCCAGGACCATCAGCTGCCAGCCCCTTATCTAACAGATCTAACAGTCTTCTTGGCAACCTGACTCACCCGGAAGACGGACATGAAGAAATTGACATTAGGGGCTCCACAGCAAACAATTTGCCCACATCGCCCCTCGGGTGAAGCTCAAAATCAGTGAGTTCTCCATTCCCCACACATTCAGAGGTTCTAATTCATTTTTCAGTCCCACACCATAAATCATGAACAAGCAACCAAGGATTACCAGATATCAAGGGAAAACTTTAAAATGGAAGAAGAGATCAAAATAAAAGAAATGGGAAGTTTGCAGAAAAAATAAATGTAAAACTTAGAAGCTATCACCGGTAGCTTAAAAGAGATAAGAGAATCTATTGAATCCATGAGAGGAAAAGATGCTCTAACGAGAAATTGAAAGAGTTCTCAGAAAAGTTTTGCAAAACTTCATATATTATGGCAGCAAGAGTTAATCACTAATTAGCCTTACATTACCATATTTTCCCCTGGATTTCTAAATTTTATTAATCTTAAAATTCAAGATAAAGAGACTCCTATCCATTCCATAGATGTCACATGTGGGGACGATTAGAAGGATAGAGTAAGCATAGGTCCTGATTTCCCTGGATGGTCCCCAGTCTGTTACATGGACCCCCTACTGACGGGGCAGCCATCAGCACTAACAAAGATGATCGCCACAGAACCCACACCAAAACTCAGCCAACTCATTGTCCTTTCAAGAAAGACAATTCTCCTCCCCTTGAGGGATTGTGATTCTGTAACCACAGGATTTGCACACTTTCATAATGGTGCCCTTTATAAATTATTCACAATGAAAATTATAGTCTCAAATTATAAAAACCCCAGGATTCACAAACTCAAAACATGTGGTCTCAAAAAACACTCATACTAACCTCCAAAGAACATCACAGGCCACCTTTACACTATATACAGATAGAAGCCATGTGCTCTGAAAGCTGTGGCAATCTCTCTGCTCTGTCACTGTACCCTGCAAGTCGTGTGCCCGTAAACAAGACCAAGATGTCCCAGATACTTCTGTCCAAGAAGAAATGAGAGGACATATGTGAAGAGCCATCCCCTGTGACCAGCACCTAGAAAAACCACTCAGGCTCCACTGTTTCCTCCTTACACAGATGTGCAGATTCCACCAATTCTGGTACCTACCCCTCCGGACAGAAAGTGTTCCTGTACTCTACTTGCCTCACACGCACCTAAAAATCCCCCTGTGGGAAATTCCAAGCCTCCAAATGTTCACAGAGTTCGTGAGAGGAGGCCAGGCACATCTCAGGACAATAGCCTTTTTCTCTCTCCTGCTGCAGAATGCTGGGGCTCCACACAGAGCCTTTCACCCCAGTCTATGTAAGCCAAATCTAAACTCAATTACTGTGAAATTAACTAAGCATTAAACAAAAAATCCCAACCTGGTAGTCGTCACTGCTAATTAACTGGTTCCCACTCGCTGCCACTGCCTGCCTTTCAACAGTGGGCTGACAAGGAGAACTGTCAAGCACTTGCCCGCAGGGTGGGCTTGAGCTGCCGTGACTTGATTTGAACTGACAAGGCACGGCAAGCTAATATCAGAGCCCTCTTTAGGCAACCCACGTGACCCTGGAAGGGAACTCAGAGAATGAGCAAGGCAGTGGATACAGACCAGCCTAGACACGGAACAGAGTCAGGTTGGGGTTGGGGCCAGGGTGGGGTGGTCAAAAGGGAGGGTGATGGCCCTGAAAAAACTTGGGGTACAGAAGCTGTTGGTCACGTTACAATACAGCATTATGCTGAATCCCCTGGATAAACTCATGATCACTCAGTAAATACTGGTAACATAGATGGATAAATTTTATACAATAGGAAAGAATATCCTCTCGTTTCTTTTTTTTTTTTTTTTAAATGCTTCTGAAATTCTATCTCCTTTCCTCTGAGAAACCATTGTGCTTACAGCTTACTGAGAAAGGTTTTTCTTGCCAAACTCTGAACATCTCAGCAACAGGTTCCCCACTCTTCATCCCACACAAAATGGAAGAAGCAGGGGCACCTGGGTGGCTCAGTTAGTTAAGCATCCAACTCAGCTCAGGCCATGATCACACGGTTTATGGATTCAAGCCCCGTGTCAGGCTCCATGCTAACAGCACAGAGCCAGCTTGGGATTCTCTCTCTCTGCCCCTCCCATCCTCACTCTCTCTCTCAGAATAAACTTGGAGAAGGAGGAGGAGGAGGAGGAGAAGAGGCAGCAGGCAGCGGCATATTTATTGACTTACTTGAAGAGATGTGTATGGGTCTATGTCAGAAACCACAGGGCGGTGGCCACATCTGCCTAATTTACTAACTGCAGGGACCACAAGTAAAGAAGAGGAGGCCTGGTTCAGGCAATACTCTGGTTTTGATCACTCAGGCTGTAGAGATACAGCCTGATAAATCACTTCACTTATCATTTGTGCCACCTTGTCCAAGATAACTATTTGGAACTAAATACAAATGGGATTTTTTTAATGTGAGCTTTATAAAGACCGGTCAAAGGATTTGTTAAGAAGAATTAAAATTAGGGGTGTCTGGGTGGCTCAGTCTATTAAGCGTCCCACTTCGGCTCAGGTCATGATCTTGTGGTCTGTGAGTTCGAGTCCCGTGTCAGGTTCTGGGCTGACAGCTCAGAGCCTGAAGCCTGCTTCAGATTCTGTGTCTCCCTCTCTCTCTGCCTCTCCCCTGCCCATACTCTCTCTCTCAAAAATAAACATTAACAAAATTTTTTTTAATAAATAAAAATTTAAAAAGGAATCAAAATTAAAGAAGAAACTCTACTTTGTTAAATGGTTAAGAAACTACAAATACTATATAGAGGAAACTACTAGGAAGATCCCGTATTAAAGAGTAAACCTCAACAAAATGGTTATCGCAATAGCCCTCCTGTCAATACCATGCCATGATAATGGAAGACTCTGGAACTTCCTTAGGCTCTTATCCCAAGAGAGCAAAATCCATACTGTTACTTCAGAATCTTGGCCCCACCCATCATCCTTTGCTCAAAAGAACAAAATAATAACCACCCATTAACTACCCAATAGGTATGATTTGTGTTGTTCTAGGGAACATCCCCAGGGCTGTAGGGTTTTGCATCTGGGAGAATTAACTGTTCAACCTTCTCATGTCCTTATCAATGGGGAAAACACAAGTTGGATAAAAATTTTCTGACCAGGGTGGTGATGGCACAAAGCCACCATCGTAAATTGGAAGTGGATGTGCTCATCTTACTATATCCCTTTTCTTTCTTTCCTCCCCTCCTAAGCCAAAGATCACACACCTCATGAATTGCTAACAACTGAGAGTACTGCACTAGCAGGTAGTAACAACAGTGTCATTCTGTAATTAGTTTGTAGGTCCAAGGTGATGTTCATCGATAGCCAAGGAGTCTACAGAAGTACAGTATAGGCCACATTTGAAGGCTGAAGCCAGCCTAGTTTTTGTGAAATTGACAGAAGCAGCAGTCAGGAAATATTCATGATATGGGCTCCAACAGCTTCAAAGCAAACTTCTATTGACTTTGAGGCTCAGCCCTCAGACCAGAAATCAGACAGATGTCTCAGGGTCAGCACCCTCTGAGAGACAGGAAGATGTGAAAGGCCCTCCAACTTCTCAAACCTGAGCCCCTGCCTTGAGGTTGGGCAGCGGTCCCAGCCATCTGGAGTCTCAGAGATTGACTTGTATTTGTTTCTTTTGACCCACAGTTTTGAAATGAGTACCAATGTGTAAATGTCAGATTTCACCGTATCTCCGACTTTCAATGACATACCCAGGATCTCTTGAAAATTGAGATATCAATAACACTACTACCATGATTCTCCCTGGCCACAGAAGCCACCTTGTGAAAAGGGGAAATGGACTCCCCATATCACGACAGATACCACCACTCCTTATTACCTCACACTGGACTGGCTCCTTTGTTCACATTGACTACTAGCCTCCAGCAGGCACTGGACTTTGTGGCCCCTGGCTTATGAATTTCTCTGCATCAAACTCTTTGAGAGCTAAGATCAAAGTAAAGGTTTTTAAGGGTGGAAAAAAAAAAAAAACCTGTAAGACCTCTCTGCTAAAAGCTTTATCACCATCTCCTTGTCATTGGTGGGGTGACCTTTCTAATCCCATAATACTCATACCTAGCTCAGTGGGTACTCAAGAAAATTAACTGACATTTTTATATGTATGTTTCTTCTGCTGCTTTCAAGCATGGGACACACCGTTCCCTTCTGCAACTGTACAAACCCAGGAATGGCAGACTCAAATGCCATCAAGGCTCAAAGAGACCACACAAATGTGCGAAATCACTGAGCTTAAGACAAGAGCAAGATATCAGCCATCTAGTGAACTGGAGTGGGCCACTGCCTAAAGTCACTGCACAGCCATAAACGTGTAATTTAGAGAAAGAAGTGCTATTCTGATTGAACCAGCTAGTCTACTATTGGATTAGACCAGCTGGCCACAAATTAGTGAAAAGTATTTCAAAAATGCAAAAGTAAAAATCTGGTTTTCAATTCAGGGTCTAAATCTGAGTTCCCGGCTTTTAGATTTGTGCATCCTGGCGGTGCCTGGGTGGCTCAGTCGATTAAGCATCTGACTTCGGCTCAGGTCGTGATCTCACAGTTTGTGAGTTCGAGCCCCACATCAGACTCTGTGCTGACAGTTCAGAGCCCGAAGCTTGCTTTGGATTCTATCTCCCTCTCCCTCTGCCCCTCCCCTGCTCGTGTTTGCTTTCTCTCTCCCAAAAATAAATAAAACATTAAAAAATTAAAAATAAATTTGTGCATCCTAATCAGTTCTGCTTAGCATGAGCCCTTTTATATATATGTACACGTATTTGTTTATAAATTATGTTCATTTATCACTGCACTAATGAATTTTGAACATTCATAACATCTAGTATAAGGAAACCAAATGGGATGACCAAAGAGGCCACACCCCTTCCCAGGGCAGCCTTGGTCCACGACTGGTCACTTACAGCAGTATGAAGGGCCAGAGTCCTCGCAAGAAGTTGGAATAACTCTTGAGTCTTTTCTAATTTCAGAGCTCCCTGTGGGTTATTGGAGGTGTTTGCTGGGACTGAAGCATAACCCAGCTTTTCCCCCTTGTCCTCCCCAAACCCTTCTTCCTTCACCTCCTCTACAGGAGTTAATCCTGAGAGCACTATCTAATACATTCACTGTATGTTAAACTCCATCTCAAAATATACTTCCTAGAACTAGATGGCATAAAGAGGTCTGACATTTTGTTCTCCCACCACCGTGGGGTATTCTACAAACCCCCTGGGTTATTCTCATCCCATTTTGGAGAAGAATGCTCAAAGCCAGTGCTGCCCGAGAGAACATTCTGGAATGATGGAAATGTTCAATATGGCAGCTACCAGTCACACACGGCCATGGAGTATTTGAATGTGACTTGTACAACTGAGGCAGTGAACTTAATTAAATAGCTACATGAGACTAGAAGCAACCAGCGCAGGTATGAGCTATTTGTAACCCAAGTAAGCAGATAGAAAGGGTCCAGAATGGTTATTTCTGTTTTAATTGAGAAAGTTAGTGTGCAGCAGTAAAGAAAATACATATGCAAGGAGCCACTTAATCACTATAAGTTGTTGTTGCTGTTTTAAATCACTTCATCCTCTTGTCAAAGGAAATATTCAGTAGCATTGCCACACCACTTCTTTGAGCTGTCACAGTGAGTTAGCCAGGGCAGGTGCTCAAGGGGCCGACACACGGCCTGCCATCTGCTGCTGTTTGACCAGCTCAGTCCTGATTTAAGTGAACGTCTGCCAGTTTTCTTCCCAGGAACACTAAGCCTCCGTTTATAACATCTGACCAGGGGTCCCAGGGCGGGGGGGGGCTCAGTCGGTTAAGCGTCCAACTTTGGCTCAGGTCATGACCACACAGTTCTTAAGTTCGAGCCCCTCATCGGGTTTTGAACGGACAGTGTGGAGCCTACTTGGGATTCTATCTACCCCTCCCCCACTGATGCACACTCATGCCCTCTCTCAAATTAACTAAAACTTCAAAAAAAAAAAAAAAACATTAAAATAAGTAAATAAATAAAACATCTGACCAAAAATCAGCAGCTCCCACCCCGGAAAAATGCTACTGCTCACCCCCAGCAAAATCGCCCAGTTCATCAGCAACTATGTGAGAATTGGGTAGGCTGCTGAAAACCTATCTGGAAATAAGGGGAGACCTCCACACCCGTGGAATCCAAATCAAACTGCCTGGTGACTTTAATGAAGGACATCTCTAAGCCAGGTGTGCCCAGAGCAAACAGTTTCATTTCTAGGAGAAACACTTCTTCCCTCTCTACACAGCCCCTCCCTGGTGTCTGAAACAGTTTCCCGGGCTGTGATTATCAGAAGCAAATGGCAGATCTGCTTAGGCCTGGGAGACAACAGACACCATCGTGCCCTGGGAGCCGGTAGAGTGGTTAGAGGTGTTAATGCATTATCTACTCCTCTGGAGAAAGGTTAAAGTTTGGGCTTGAATCACTTGTGATTCACTAGTGAAAATGAGGTCGGTGGCCTGGATAACGCCCCTTGTGGACATTTATCCACAGTAGAGAAACTTCACCCAGCTGGTGGTCTCAGCTCATCAAAGCAGAGAGACCGGAGAAAAACGGGGAGTTAGACACCCCAGAGCGCTTTAGAAATGGAACACCAACTTGCTTTCTCTCAAAATGGCAATTAGGCTACGCGTGAGACAAAACGTGTCTTGGAGGGAGTGAGCCAGCCATAAGCTTTGTACTTTCCCTTCTCAAAAAGGCCGTGCCACTGGTGTGTCAGTGCCTCCTTGCAGGATGACCCTCAGACTGTGATGCTCTCAGTCCTTCACTCTTGGGCCACCTGTACCTTGGCTATCCAAAATTCAGCTCCTCTGAGACTTTACTCAACAAACAGTCGTTGTGCGCCCTCGTCCAACAAACATTTCTCAGACAAAGCTGTGCAGAAGAGAGACGCAGTCTCTGCCCTGGTGGTGATGATAATCTGGCAGGGGAGATAGACATTAAACCAAAAGTACTGTTAAGGAGGAGGAAGAGAGGAGGCAGCAAAGAGAGGGAGGTTTAGGAAAGGACTGAGTGAGTCCAGGGATTCAAGGAAGCTTGTTCAGGCAAGAGATTTTTTTTTTTTTTTTTTTTTAACATTTCAGAGAGACAGAGAGCAAGCAGGGGAGATGCAGCGAGAAGAAGACAGAATCCGAAGCAGGCTCCAGGCTCTGAGCTGCGAGCTGTCAGCACAGAGCCTGCCGCGGGACTCGAACTCACAAGCAGTGAGATCACAACCTGAGCCACCGTTGGACGCGTGCCTAGAAAAGAGATTTTTATGTAGCTGCTCACGCAGCCCCTTCCTCTGTTCTGAAGTTCAGTCCACCTCAGGGTTGATCAGTATCCTATGCAAACTCTCACAACACTTGCTGCTGTATCAGATCTCCCGGTGCCATGACTGTCTACCCTTTTCTGCACTGTAACTGTGCATTTATACATGTGGTTGTTAAATGGCTGTCCACAAACACTCCATTGCTCCTTCCTTCCAGGGCACATTTTAAGATTGGACTTTCACTCTCCTGTAGGAATAGTCTTTTGCCTTGCTTCAGCCAACAAAATGTGAGCCAAACATGGCATATGTCCCCTGGGGCAGAAGCTTTAAAAATCAGTGTGCAAGTGACAGGGGTCCTTTCCCCCATCAGAGAGACCCTGTGGAGGTCACACCAGGACACTAAGTCCCTGAGCCTGGGAGCCCATTGGTTCACACCCTCGGGAGCTTCCTCAGAGAAAATTCGAAACTGGCCCTCTGTACACAAAGGGCAAGGAGAGACCAAAGAAAGAGGCCGGTGACTCCTATTGGTAGGTGGCACTTTTAACAAGCATATGTTACACAGGTAGCTGGTCACAGGTGACCACAAGACAAGTGGATCTAGGCAGCAGTCCCGCGGGATCTTCAGACTTCATACAGAGCTCTCAACTGAATTCAGTCATGTACACTAATCCAAGTGGTCTCAACGCCACCTTACTCTCTCAAGACTCCTTTGAAATACCTGCCCGTATGGGAATAGTAGGTAGAAAGCACATCACGTGGACAGGGGAGGGAGTAAGAAGCCTCTGCTTGCCTGGGATCCAGATCACAGGTCAACCAGTGATCACATCCTCTCAATTTCCTCTTCCAACAGAGCCCCCCTGCTTACTTTATCAGATGTGGAGTATGAACACGAAATAAATGTGGGTTGCATTAAAACACTGAGATTTGGAGGGTTATTACTGCTCCATAACTTAGTCTAGTTGACCATTATAGTATATTAGTTCCCCGGTGGACTGTGAGCTCCTGAAAAACAAGAGCTGCTTATATATTTTTGTATCTTCGGGGCCTAGCACATGGTACGTGCTCAGTAAATTTTTATCAAAGTAACACATAAAGGTGCTTAAAATTTTCTTAATCAAGTTAATGACAACTCAATTTAGAGGTTATTTTTAAAAACAATGAAATGATCATAAAATTGATCACTGCAGACCGCCAAGATGGGAAATGATCATTGTAGAATCAATGGAAGCAACATCATTGAACGGGACATAGATCACGTAGCACACAATATACGATAATGTTTATGAAAATAGCCCAGTTATTTGCTTAAAGTGAGGATTTGTGTTTAATACAAATAAGAGCAAAGTGAAAAAAGTTTAATAACATCCTGGATCCCATCCATGATTTTTGTAATTGCATCTATCAAACTGACACTAGGGGGGAATTCGCTTCATACTCACAAACCAAAGAGAAAGGATCAGTATTAGGAAAAAGTACCAATTCCCCAAGGGCTTTAAATTTGGAATCTACTCAATTACTTCCCCTTGAAAAACTATATCCATTTTTTTAAAGCAGTTCTCAAGCTCCTGAGTCATTCCATTTATAATACTTGATCTTCAGTTACTTTTTTCATTGTATCTTTCATGGAATACATTTCCAATTTCCAGCTTAATTCCCTGTCTACACCCATGGGTATCCAAGGCCATGAATTTTAGGGTTGGAACATATGTGAAGTCATAATGCAGCACTATAATCCCCCAAATAATGAAGGAACAAATATTTGTTCCTCATTGTACCTTGTATCACCCACTAATTTGGAAATAGATCCTTTGCTGAGAAGATAAAAGCAGAACCTCCGTAAGTTTAGGAAGATATGTCCTTTTCCAGACTAGCTCTATGAAAAGTCATGATGAATGATATTACCCTTTAGTGTAGCTTCAAGTCACATATCATTGAGGAATATGAATCACTGTGAATTCTCATTAAAAGGTTATTATTCAAGCCAGGGCTAAAGGTAGGCTAATCGCTATAACAAAAACCTGTGATGTCCGAGACAACAGAAATTTCTTCCTTGCTCACTTAACAGTGCTAGATGGGTGTTGAGGCATTTTCAGAATGCAGTAATCGCTGCACTTGGTCTTTCCAAAGTTCCTTCTATCACCTCATTGGCCTCTAGCCCGATCCACATCCAGTCAGTGGGAGGGCAAAATCACAGAGTAGCATGCTTGGAGGATTTTAATGGGACAAGCCCAGAAGGAACACACACCCCTTCCACTACTATTATTGTGGAAACAATAAGATGATCAACCCAATCATCTTATCTAATGCAAGGGAGGCTGACTAGGAGAAAGAAACAATGGACTTGGGGGACATCTAGCAATCTCTGCCAGAACTCAACTTCAGGTTGATTAAGCAAATACCAAGTGAGATGTGAGAAAACAGAAGAGACAGAGGTAGGACTGAAACAGTTGTTCCGTTGCTCATTCAATTGGTATATTCTAGCTACATCATCAGTGATACAGAATGTTGTTGTATCATGCAAGCTGGCTCATTTACCATTTCCTTTCCCATGATGCATCACTATGAGGTGAGCAAGACAGTGCAACAGGTAGGGATTATAGAACAGTTAGTCAAGAAGTTCTCTGAGTGTGGTCTACAGACATCTCGGGGTCCCTAAGATCCTTTCAGGGGGACTAAAGGAGTCATGAACATTTTTATAATACTAAAATGTTATTTGCCTTGTTTTATTATGTTGACCTTTGTACCGATGGTACAAAATCAATCGTAGTTAAATGGCTGACTTCTGGCATAAATCAACGTACGCGCTCACATTAAAAGGCAGGTAGGGAGAATGCAGGGCATGTAGAGTAGGTTCACTTAATCCTTGATGAAATAGTAAAAATTATTATTTTCACTAAATCTCAAATCCTGAGTACACATCTTTTTGATATTCTGTGTGACGAAATGGGAAATATAAAGTACATCTGCTGCCACGCTTGTCTCAAACAAAAGCACATGTGCAACTGTTTGATTATCACCAGCTACTTTTTTCATGAAACATCTTTACTTGAAAGAATGGCTGACAGTCATATGATGATTATTTAAACTTGGCTACTGGCAAACATTTTCTTGAAAATGAACGAAGGAGGGGCACCTGGGTGGCTCAGTCAGTTAAGCATCCAGCTTTGGCTCAGGTCACGATCTTGTAGTCTGTGAGTTCAAGCGCCGGGTCGGACTCTGTGCTGACAGCTCAGAGCCTGGAGCCTGCTTCAGATTCTGTGTCTCCCTCTCTCTCTGCCCCTTCCCCCACACTCTCTTTCTCTCTTCAAAAAGTAAATAAACATTTAAAAAAATTTTTTTTGAAAATGAATGAAGGAGGCCTGTCACTTCAGGTAAAAACAAATGACAGTATTTATTGCCAATGAAAAATTTGAGCTTTCACGTGAAAATGAGAATTTGGAAAAACTTGTATGCACCACTATGAGCTTAACAGCTTCCAACTCTTAGATATTTCTGATATCAGCGAGGATATAAATAAAGGTGATTGTTTTTATATGATACACTGTGTCAATATCTGGAAGATCTCTTAGTAAACCAAATGAACAAATATTTCAAAATCAAGCATGGGAGAAAGATTTCTTGGGGCATCTGAATGGTTGATTCTGTTGAGTGTCAGACTCTTGATTTCACCTCAGGTCATGATCCCAGGGTCGTGGGACTGAGCCCCAAGATGAGCTCTGTGCTGAGTGTGGAGCCTGTTTAAGATTCTCTCTCTCTCTCTCTCTCTCTCTCTCTCTCTCTCTCTCTCTCTCCCTCTCCCCCCCCTCCTTCCCTCCCTCTTCCTTGGCCACTCCCTCCCACTCACATGCTCTCTACAATAAAATGAAAAAAAGATTTTTAACAAAAAAAAAGATTTCCTAAAAGCAGAAGTCAGACTAATCAATTTTAATGTAACTGAATAAGAAAAGTTCATTAATATCTCAGATTCCACATAACTTTAAAGACTTTAACCATTTTTCAAGTTTTGGAATCAAATCCAAAAATCATATCCATAATTACCTGAAATGCCATTAAAATGTTTCTCCTTCCTATCCAACTACATATCTGTGTGAGGCCTACTTCTCTTCATATATTTCAACAAGAATAACACATTGCAACAGATTGAATGCAGAAGCAGATAGGAAAGAGATTTGCAAAAAGGTAAAATGATGTCACCCTTCTCATCTATTACAGTATTTGCAGTTACTATTAGAAGATTCAAGAACTGCAAATTCTAAGACAAACCTGACTCCAGGGGTGCCTGGATGGCTCAGTTGGTTAAGATTCCAACTCTTGGTTTTGGCTCAGGTCATGATCTCACTGTTCATGAGACCAAACCCCACATTGGGCTCCATGCTGACAGTACAGAGCCTGCTTGGGAGTCTCTCCCTCTCTCTCTCTCTCTCTCTGTCCCTCCCCCACATTCACTCACACACTCTTTCAAAATAAATAAACAAAGAAAAAAGAAAAAAATGAAAAGAAAACAGACTCCAAGGCTTTTACATCAGAAGTTATGGACTATCTATCTTAGTTCACATCTCAGGGCCAAGAGCACACACAACAGTTTTTCCCAAACTGTAGCACTGAACCAATTGTGTGGGCCAGCTTGCCATCTACCTGACTATTTGGTCTACGGGGATGTCATGAGTGACTGCTAAACTTCAGATACGTTATGCCCATGATATTCCCATGATCTAGAAGCTTCCTATCCTCTATTAAGAGGCTCTCTTCAATTAGCCTGAAATGACCAGCTCTCGAGGACCCAAACTGGCTCAGTGAAGTAGTAAGTTTCTCCTCTAAATAATCACAAATCATCTGCTTATACTTTGTTCTTATAATGGGAGAAATAACTCCATAAAACTCATCAGCCCAGGCTTTTTAACTAATTTGAAAAATTAACAGCATTTATTGTATTCAGTTAATCAGTTTGATTTCTCAAGCATCCGCTCAGAGTGCGGCACTTTGGTAAGCAACGGACTTGTTCAACAACATGGTTAGGGCACCTGGGGGGCTCAGTCAGTTAAGCGTCCAACTTCGGCTCAGGTCATGATCTCAGGGTTCATGAATTCAGAGCCGGCTCTGTGCTGACAGCTCAGAGTCTGGACCCTGCTTCTGATTCTGTGTCTCCCTCTCTCTCTGCCCCTCCCCTGCTTGCGCTCACTCGCGCGCATTCTCTCCCAAATAAATAAACATTAAGAAAAATTTTTAATGCACATGGTTATAACTACAGTGTTAGAGTTTGATTATGGTGCTCTCTCAGACTGGACCTGAGAGAGGAAAAAATAGGCAATAAGCATGGGAATGATATGGCATATAAAGACACAAGCTAATAGGTACAAGTTTAATGTTCTGGAAGCACATTTTAAAAGCCCCAGCTGGTCTTGTAGAAAGATAAAATCGAAAGAGTCGTCATGGAGGGCTTCCTAGAAGAAGAAGACTTTCAGTCAAGACCCCAAGGATTGAATGGGAAATCAACCAAGCAAAAAGAGAAGGAAACAATATCTGAGGCAGAAGGCACTGCTGTTAATGTCTCCCCTCCCTCCAACCATAACCTAAAGTTCTCCCCTAATTCATGGCAAAAATCCAAGAGATATTTTTCATCATCATGTCCCCTGGCCCTCTTTCTTGAAACCCTGACTTGTTAGCTTCTGCGACATCACAACACACTACTAGTCTTCTGAAACTGACTTCCCATGTTTTATAATCTCACCCTCTCCTTCTCCATCGAATCTTGACTTTCCCGAAGGCTTGATCCTGAGCCCTCATACCCTGTGTTCTCTTCAAAATTAATTGCATCAATGTCTACAGTTTCAGTTACGACTTATGCAAGGGTCTTACCAGTGTAGGTCTCCAGCCTCGACCTCCCCTCTGTGTGGTAGAACAGTGCCCCTTCCTGCCCACATTACCTCTCTACCTGCACGACTCCTCAGACCCTGTCCAACACCAAAGTCATGAATGCTCTCTGATCTTCTTCCAGGATCTCCTCTCCAGAGACGGTCTCCACCGCCACTCCACCCAGCCCAACACCTGGGAGTTTCCTTCCACATGCCCTTCTTTCTCATGCCTCCTGTCTAATCCACCACCAAGCCCTGTTGACTGCACCCCCAAATCTCTCTCAGAACAACTCACTAGACTGATACCTTCCACAACCACCCTAATCCCAACAAGGGCATCAGTTGCCTGGTTAACTCTTCCCACAAATGCCTGATTCTCATTCTTTCAGCCTCCCTCTCCCAATTCACTCCATAGACACAATGATCCATAAGAGAGTTGCCCTGCTGACCCTACTGAAAATGGTATAGTGACTCTCAACCATTTATTGTACTAAGACAAACATTCCTTGTACTAAGACAAACATGATCAGAGTCACCCCTGGCTCTCAGCCTCACCCCTGCCCACTCCAGCCACACAGACTTCCTTCCAATTCATCACCACTATGGGGATTCCTTGCCGAATGGACCTTTGCAAATCTTGTTCCGCATGTTGGGAATACCCTTCCTTCCCCTTCTTCCCCTAGTTAATGCCTCTTCATCATCGTCATCCCTTTACCAGGGAAGATTTCGATCTGGTAGACAAGGTCGCAAGTGCTCATTGCACCATTCTTCTCCTTATCCCTGTTACGATGTTATAGTGTATTTGATTATTTGATAATCATTTGATTAATCACCATCTCTCCTTACAAAGACCATGACTTCCTGTTTCTATCCTCCTTTATCTCTTCCAGTGCCTAAGCAGAGCCAGGTTTAATGAAGACATTTTTTGAGTAAGTTAATGTAGCGTGTGCCAAGGCTCAGAAGGAACAGCGCATGCCTGAGGCTGGAAAGATTTCAGTAAGGCAGGACCTTCCAGGGAAGGAAGGGGATTGCAGAGGAAGAGGATGGGTAGAGTCGAGCCTGGAGAGGCTGCAGAGGGGCAGGGCAGACAGCCATAATAAATGCGAAATGCAAAGTCCCTACAGCAGTCTTGATGAGACAGTGACATGATCAAATCTACATCACTTTGGTTCCTACACAGGACTGCACTGGAAAAAGCAACTCTAGGGACAGAGAGGAATTCGGCTCTTCTGTCGTCTGGGTGGTGATGACTAACTGGAAAATAAAGACTAACAGTGATGACAGGAAGAGTGGAGACACGTGGATTAATTTGAAAAACAGAAAATGAGGAGGACTCAACAAGACCAGGATGCCCCTTCTCTCCTAAATGATCCCACCATCACCTACAATTTTCAACATGCTGGACTGTCTCTTCTGTCCCCGGAAATTTGAATTCACTGAGAGCGGCCAGCTCTGTCTTCTCATACTTCCCTTTGACCATGTGGGTCTTTGTAGATCATGATCCCTGACAGAGATCACAGAAGCAAGGTTCTGGTAATTCCACCAGCTCCCCTCCATGTGTTAACATTTTGCCACCTGCACAAATCATTATTTTAATCATAGCTGTTTCAAGTCCTTTGAATTTTTTAATTGTCTATTGCATTCTTCAAATGTCTGAACTCATCGTTAATAGCGCTCTTAAGGGTACGTGTTATTACAAATAGACATTTTATTACAGATATCAACTCTTTTAAATCCATCTGATTGAAATTTCACCTTTCATCTAACTTTTTTTTCTCACGCCAGAGCTCAACAGAGTACCCTTCATTCAGTCTTTAACCACTGAGTTAGCATCTGTTTTGTGCTAGACGTTTCGGGGTTTTTTCAACTTTATTTATTTTGAGACAGAGTGTGTGTGAGAGGAGGAGGGCAGAGGGAGAGGAAGAGAGAGAATCCCTAGTGGACTCTGCACAGACAGCCCAGATACGGAGCTCGATCTCAAGAACGGTGAGATCATGACATAAGCCAAAATCAAGAGTTGGAAGCCTAACCAGCTGAGCCACCCAGGTGTCCCTAGACATTTTCTAGTCACTGCAGATAAGGTGGCAAATAATAAATGGCTTCTAATAGTAGATGGCCTCAGTGAGTCATTGACTAGTAGAAACGGTAGACATATAAGGAGACACATTTAAGTGTTGCCTAATACATACACTCATGTTCTATAAACACACGTTTCAGAAGTCCTATGAACACTCTTAGGGACGTGGGGAATGTTGCATATAAGAAGGACTCATTTAAGACTTGTGATCTGAATCTTAAAAGATGAGTAAAGTTTGGGGCGCCCGGGAGGCTCAGTTGGTTGAGGGTCCAACTTCGGCTTGGGTCATGATCTCTCTATTGGTGGCTTTGAGCCCCGCATCAGGTTCCACGCTGAAAGCTCAGAGTCTGAAGCCTGCTTCACATTCTGTCTCCCCTTCTCTCTATCGCTCGCATTCTCTCTTAAAAATAAACAAACATTTAAAGACAATTGTTTTAAGATGAGTAAAGTTTGACACACAAAGAATGTGTGAAAGACATAGAAGTGAGAACAGCACATGCAAATTCATGGGATATTACAATGTGACATGATTAGATTTGCTTTTTTAGGAAAACAGCATCAACCACATCGGCTTCCTTAGCTACCTTTCACTTTGCATCCTCTTTGGTTATCAGTAAGGATTACGCTGTGAATTTCTTTTAGAATCTCTGTGGTGTCTTTCCTTTTAGAAAAGAACTAGAGAAACACAAGATATAGCATATCTCACACCAGTTTCACTACACCAACCAGAGAGACTTCTGTGGCCTTTCACAGATATGTCCTGAGCTAATCGACTTAGGGACTGGGTTGAGTCTGTAAATCCAGCAACACGTCTTCATTTCTGAAAAAGACTGCTCTTTGCATATCAATTCCTAAAATTACTTCAGGAAACATTATAGCCATTCAAAAGACTCAAATATACTAATGTAAATAACACATCCGCAGGTATCATATACACCATTAGGCGAAAATGATCTTTTGTTTTCATAACTATTTAATTACAAGCAAAATCCTCCGTGTTTCTCCTCGATCTTCTTGTCTGTCTAGAAGAACAAGAAAAAAAAAAAAAAAGCCCCTTAGTCATCAGTCCCTCATATGAGAGGTAACCATGACTTCTGCCTTCAGTGGGAATCTGGACCTCTCCACTCTGGCTAATTGAATGTCTGTGTTTCATTCTTGAGTGACCATGAACTTCTAGAGTCCCCACTGTGGATCTCTGGATATTTGTCGGCACTTCCCCTATATATCCCCAAACTTTTGCCGCAGAGAAATACCCCACACATGGCTACATTGTTCTGTCTTCAAACACCGGGTGAACTCTCAGTTCTCTCATCTCCAAGAAACACAGACCTGACCCCCCAGGATCAGAAACCAAAGATATCTTAAAGAACATAGGGAGAAAAAATGCACCTTAATGAGACCAGCAGCTCATCAGCAACCATCTCCTGGGAAACCCACAAATACACTGCTACGCAATCATAAGTCTCATTTGCCATGATAGAAAAAAAAAAAAAATACGAAGAACTAAAATAGGGAAAGGGTCAACAGCAGTTTTCTGCCTCTGCCAGAAAAAAGACAGGTTTTTCAAAGCTTCAAATGGTGCCTGTTGAAACTGTCATTCCCAGATTACAGCTGGCAGGACCGGGAGCACCACGGAACCGACAGAAAATCAGTAAGCTTGCACCCATCCGGATCCCTGGGCATAACACGCCGCCTGTCAGCAGGCATCCTTGCCCACAGAGGAGAGCCTCCGGGTGGCTGCAGCTCACTCACCGCCTGACAGCACCCTCTCCAGAGGCCCAGGATTATTACAGCCTGCCCTTCTGCCGGCGCGGAATTAACTTGTTCTGACTGTGTGACAGTTCTGACGACTACACAGTTTGAGGCAAGGAGCCGGGTCACATGCTGCTACATGCATGGGCTGTCACTAACTGTGCCACTAAAACCAGACAAACCCTTGTCAAGGGAGACAAACTCCTCTGGAGACAGAGGTAAGTGACTCAACTGCTGGCCTGCTTGTGAGGGTTTTGTTCAGTTCAAGGACAGTATCAGCTGACAGAAGGACTTGATGTTTCAGGGAGACACAATCAACACTGGCAAGAGGAAGGAGGCGGAGGCGCAGAAAGAGAAAAACACACGCGGACAAACGCAAGGAGGCTGAAGGAGGCAGGCTGCCAGGAGGTGGCAAAAGACGACATGTCCCCACTACGGAAAATCAATGATCTAATCAAATCACGCCTGTTTCCCAGTCACGAAACCTCCAGCGGGAAACTAAAGCAATCAACCTTGGTTTCACTAAGTACAGTCTCCACTGCGTGCGTGACACCCACCGCCCAAGGTATCACAAAGGCTGCAAAAACCTGACAGGCGACTCCCAACTCTAGCTGTTGGATAAGACCCACCGTGTTAGAGACACAGAATGTGGTACACACAACCACGGCTCTTGCCCCGGGTCTCCATGCCCAGTGGGAATCTGAGGACCCGGAATCTACCCCCAAGAGAGAGAAAAGAAATACAGCAGGGAGAAAGCACAGAGAAGGTACTCCATCGTGATGCCCTCCTTGGGCTGCCAAAGGTCAGGATTCCAGCTATTCTTCCCTGTCTTCTCAGCGGTGCCCGAGGCAAGGTCCTCCCGGTTCCCAGCTAGGCATCAGCCACCCTGCTTGTCATTTTATCACAGCGGTGCGCTCCTTAACTCACTTGCTCCTAGCAGTCTGCAGACTCAGGACCTTGACAATGTGGCTTATTCTACCATCTCCTCCATCCCCTACTGAACCCCAACAAACCCAAGTAAGTGACAGTAACCACCGGAATAGCCATCCCACGAGGAATGGGCTTTGGAGCCATAAACACTCACACCTAGGACATGTATTTGTCGTGCGAATTCAGCCTATTTCATTGGACTTTCCATTTCCTTCATTGCAAGGACTGACATATAAAAGGAAAAGCCATTACGACATGGAAGTGTCCAGCATGGTGTCCGGTATTTGGTAGATATGAATGTTGGTTTGTTTTAATCCTCCGGAAGCAACATTGAATACCTAATTAAGGGTAAATTTCAGTGTCATGTCTCTAAAATCCTTAATTAGTACTGTAGTTCATTTGTGGATTCCATATTTACAAATTCACCTACTCACTAAAATTTGTTTGTAATCAACAAATCAACACTTGTGGCACTTCTGTGGTTATCCACAGATGTACGCAGAGTGGAGAAAAATTGGAGTCACCCAGTGCACACATTCCCAGCTGAGCTGAACAAGGTGACACCCTACCTTCTTGTTTCAGCTCTAAGACTATAAACAAATGTCCTTTTCACTGTCTATTTGGTGTAATCTTTCACATTTTTGTGTTTGTTTGTTTGTTTGTTTTTATAATTTCATTGCTTAAAATGGTCCCCAGGTAAAAGACAGTCTTTTCCACAAATGGTTCTGGGAAAACTGGACAGCAACATGCCAAAGAATGAAACTGGACCACCTTCTTACACAAGAATTACCTCACAAGAATTAACTCACAATGAATAAAGGACTTAAATATAAGACCAGAAACCATAAAATTCCTAGAAGGAAACATAAGTTACCGGACGCTGATGTGAGTAGTAATTTTTTCGATCTGTCTTCTGAGGCAAGGGCAACAAAAGCAAAAATTAACAAATGAGACTAAAACTAAAAAGCTTTTGGGGCGCCTGGGTGGCTTGGTTGGTTAAGCGTCCGACTTCGGCTCAGGTCATGATCTCACGGTCTGTGAGTTCGAGCCCCGCGTCGGGCTCTGTGCTGACAGCTCGGAGCCTGGAGCCTGTTTCAGATTCTGTGTCTCCCTCTCTCTCTGCCCCTCCCCTGTTCATTCTCTGTCTCTCTCTGTCTCAAAAATAAATAAATGTTAAAAAAAAAAAAAAAACTAAAAAGCTTTTGCATAGCAAAGGAAACCATCAACAAAATGAAAAGGCAACCTTCTAAATGGGAGAAGATATTTGCAAATGATATAACTGATAAGGAGTTAATATCCAAAATACATAAAGAGCTCACACAACTCAATATCAAACAGGCAAAGCAATTAAAAAATGATCAGAGGTGGGGCGCCTGGGTGGCGCAGTCGGTTAAGCGTCCGACTTCAGCCAGGTCACGATCTCGCGGTCTGTGAGTTCGAGCCCCGCGTCAGGCTCTGGGCTGATGGCTCACAGCCTGGAGCCTGTTTCTGATTCTGTGTCTCCCTCTCTCTCTGCCCCTCCCCTGTTCATGCTCTGTCTCTCTCTGTCCCAAAAATAAAATAAACGTTGAAAAAAAAAATTAAAAAAAAAAATGATCAGAGGAGTGCCTGGGTAGCTCAGTCATTTGAGCATCCAACTCTTGATTTCCTCTCAGGTCATGATCTCATGGTCGTTAGATGGAACCCCACATCAGGCTCCACACTGGGTGTAGAGCCCATTTAAGATTCTCTCACCCTCTCTCTGCCCCTCCCCTGTGCATGCACACTCTCTAGAGAAGAGAAGAGAAAATAAGAAGAGAAAGAAGAGAAGCAGAGGACCTGAATCAACAATTCTCCAAAGAAGAAGCTGGTGGACACATGAAAAAATACTCAGAATTATTAATCATGAGGGAAATACACTGAAATCACAATGAGGTATCACCTTTCTTGTCAGAAAGGCTATTATCAAAAAAGATAATAAAAAGTTGGCAAGGATGTAGAGAGAAGGGAACCGTGCTTATGCAATGTGGGTGAAAATGCAAAATGATGCAGCCATTATGGAAACCCATGTGGAAAGTCCTCAGAAAATTAAAAATTCAACTATCATACTACCCAGCACTTCCGTGTCTGGATATTTATCCAAGGAAAAGGAAAATACTAATTCAAAAAGATATACATGCCCCTATGTTCACTGCAGCATTTACAATAACCAAGGTAAGAAAACAATCTGTCCAACCACAGATGAATGAATAATGAACATGTGGAATATATGTTCTACAGATATTGTATATACAATGGAATATTACTCAGTCATTAAAAAAGAAGAAAATCTTGCTATCTGCAACAATATCTAGGGATCTAGGGGGGATTGTGCTAAGTGAAATAAGTGAGAGGAAAGCAAATACAGTATGATTTCACTTCTGTATGGAATCTAAAAACAAAAAAACAAAACAAAACAAACTCAGATACAGACGATCTGGTGGTTGCCAGAGTGGGCAGGAGATGGGCAAAATAAAGGAAGGGGATCAACAGCCACAAACTTGCAGTTATAAAATATATAAGACACACGGACACAATATAATATGTAATAACGTGACACGTAAAAACTTCGTATGGTGACAGATGGTGGTTAGATTTATCATGGTGACACTTTGTAATATACATAAGTGTTCAGTCACTATGTTGTACACCTGAAATATAATATTTGTATAGTAACTACACTTCAATTAAAAAAAATAAGTAAATAAAATGGCCCCAAGGAGAGTGCTGGAGTGCTTTCTAGTGTTCCTAAGTGCAAGAAGGCAGTGCTGTGCCTTGCAGAGAAGACACATATATAAGATAGGCTTTGTTCAGGCATGAGTTATGGGTGCTGTTGGTCATGAGTTTCAATGTTAACAAATTAACAGAAACCCAAACCAAACAAATGAATTGATCAGTTCACAAAAAAAAAAGTGAAACAGAGGCTCACAAGAACCCAACTCTGTATTTCCCTTAGAAGCAAGTTCAGCATTTGCTAATTTAACATTCAAAATAACTTTCTAGACCATAACTAGAAAGAACAAAGAGAATCGACATCTGTCCTTTTCTAATTTCTGTTCCCATCCTTGGAGGCAAGGGGGCAATCAGACAGGTCATTCACTGCATTAGGACAAAGGCACAAACTTGATACAATTAGTGAAGGATCTTAGAGCAAATAAGGGCTTGACAGAGGATAGAGGTGGACGGGTGGTGGGAAGAGACATGATCTGTGCAGTGGAAAGTGAGGGGCTTAACTTGACCAAAGCACAAGTTGAGTACTGACGTTAATACTTCCCTGGGGTCGCTCTATATTATTCTCAGATCATTTGAGATGACTGTAAGGGTTCTACCCATGCTTCTTTCACATTTCCTCTAGTGAACCTGGTACTTGTATGGCACTTGTCTGTTATTAGCAAGACAGCAGATGATACCCTAAATCTGGGATGGATTTCCAAAACCATCAACGCATCAATGATATAACAACGCATCAATAATAGCATGTTTTTCTTCATTTAGTCAACCTCTCAGCTAACTCAGGCAAGAAGAGGGAAAAAAGTCAGTGTGTTTCTATCTGGACATGATCTCTTCCTCACTGCCATTTCTGACCCTGACCACAACCTCTCTTGGACAGCATAGGGATTTAAACAACTAAATAAAACTCTATTATTCCAGAAAAGTTTCGAATCAGTGTTTTGGGGAAAGGAAAGGAGAGTGATAGCCATCTGTTTCATTTCCTTCTATTTCAAATGAGAACTCTGAAGCTCTGGGGGTTAATGTGACAGATCGGGGACCACAGCCTATTTTTTCCAATGCCCAGTTGAGTGGCCTGTCCTTGTCTTTAGTAATCCTATGTCCAGATTTTCCAGGGGAACTAGGATTTCTGAAAATGCTTGCTCCCATCATTGCTTAAGAGTACTAGTACCTGTTAGTTTCTGGACCCTGAATTTGGGGTCAAACGATATGGTCACAATAGACGTATCATGATTTATCTGATAGCTCCTTCTCATTCTCCTGTAGCTGCTCATCAAGGCCGGTGGCTTCTATTGTCACATCTGTTTGGATGATCCCCAAATCAAGTAAGAAAGTGACGGAATTTTAGAACATAAAGTAGCCTGATGGGTCATTTATGGTCAATTCCTTCATTTTACTGGTAATGGTAAAATTAAGTCTCCAAGAGGCCAAGTTATGATCAAAATCACACAGCTAACAAGAGATAAAGTCAGAATACAACATAGGCCTCCAACAAATGCTACAAAAGTACAAAAGGTTCGTTAACATATTTGCTAGTTCAATAACACGGTGGACATAAATATTCCAGGAACCTCGGTAGATGCACTACAAATAGATACACACAAAACAATGGTAATGATGAAGACCTTTGGTTGTCTCCCATTTGAGAGGCTGCAGGCTCTGGTTTCCTTACTAGAACAATACTTATTGACCTATATCGTCATGAAAAATAATTGCCCTGAACACCTACCTACAAAAACAACCATGAAAACATTTACCAGGATTTATATAATAAAAAGAACACCTTGGGGCGCCTGGGTGGCGCAGTCGGTTGAGCGTCCGACTTCAGCCAGGTCACGATCTCGCGGTCCGTGAGTTCGAGCCCCGCGTCGGGCTCTGGGCTGATGGCTCAGAGCCTGGAGCCTGTTTCCGATTCTGTGTCTCCCTCTCTCTCTGCCCCTCCCCCGTTCATGCTCTGTCTCTCTCTGTCCCAAAAAAAAAAATAAAAAAACATTAAAAAAAAAAAAAAAAAAAGAACACCTTAAATAAAACACAAATGCCTAGTCTGCATTTTATTAGCACTTAAAACTCAATTATCACTTCACACCAGAAGTGAAAGCAGTGACATGGTCCGGCTCTTAGCAATAAACCTACACAATTCTAGCTCTCTGGTCACTCAGAAAACTTACTCAAGCTGTCAGAGGCGAGCACATCACATTGGAAAAACAATGGTTCTAAATGGTTAAGAAAGCAAACAATGATTTGTCCTCCATGAATCTCAGCTATTAAATAAAAGTGTTGTTTGAGCAGCACACAGGTTTATAAATTAGTGGGTGTGGGGCGATGGAAGAGCAAGGGAACTATCATCAATATATTGTCTTACTTCCGGAAGATGTGGTGGTAACTGAGCTTTTTCTCTCCTACACAAAATAGCCGAGACAGTATGGTATGACAACCTTTTGGTTGACCATCCCCACTCACAACTCTTGCCCTTCTAAATCCATGCTACATTCTTTTGCCAGACATTTCTGCACAAAAGAGGTATATCATTCCAGTCCCAGCCCAAAACCCTCAGTGATTCAGAGGAAAGCCAGAGCAAGGAAGTGCCATTTGTTCTTCCTGTGGAAAGATTCCTTACGTCGGTGGTTTGGGGGATGGCCTGTGACCTTACGTCACAGGAAGACAGAAACCACGCTGGAAGATGTTGTCCGAAAGCAACCAAAAAGCCACATGGGTTGCAGATGGATCCCCTGTATGCTTCAGTTTTCCTGGTATACCCCAGTTTGTGCCTGCTGTCACAACTAACAGCATCTCTGCCATCATCCTAGCCTAGTTGTGAGCGTTACAATGCCACACACCCTCCACCAACAGCAACATTTTTTTACCAGAAATTAGAGACGCCACAGGCAGCCCTCAGGACAGCTTACCAGTCTTCTTATCTCCTCCTCCAGCCAGCACCACATCACAGGCATAAGAGTGCAGAGGAACACCGCCAGGACTGGGGGAATACATCAGCTAGCGGACGCCAACCTCACCCTCGGGCCTGAGGTTACATCGCTGCTTCTCATTGTGTGCCCTTGGCATCTTGTGATTATCCATCTGAAACCACAGAAGGACTCAGGCTTCACCAGTTACCATGATGCTTGTCTGGCTCCTGCATGCCCAGAATCACTAAGTCAGTTAATACCCAGAATTACACCCCATGTGTTAGCCAGGGAGAGGTACGAGCTTTCTACCACATGGGGAAATGAGGCTGTCACCAGGAGACCCTGGCTAATAGATTTTTCTTTAATTACAGGTGAAAGGGCGTAACCTTGCTTAATTCTGAAATATTTAAACTCCAAGTCCTTGATGTTTAAATGGAGAACCCCAAATATAGCGCCTATATGTTCCTATTGAAGTCCCTCTAACAAAAAAGGAATTTCAAAGTCATTTTTCCCTCTGTCTTGAAAATGTTTTGGAAATAAACATTCCTAATCCTATCATCACACATCTATTAACATTTTGTGTATTCCTATTCAGTCTTTGTCATGTGCATAACATTTCCAGTCTGCATTACAGTATACATATAATTTTCTATCATGCTTTGATCAAAACCGCTCTTCCAAGTTGTTACATAGAATTACCAATTATAATTGTAGACACTTCACAGTGTTTTTTGAATTGATACATTACAATTTAATGATTTCTCTGGTTTTAATATTTTAATTTTTCCTCTTTCTACCAGTGCAAGGCATTTCACGAAGCACTGGGAATGGTAAAGTTAACAAAATAAATGCTTTTACTAAGTAAAAAATTGTGGACTCGTTTTGAAGACTAAATTTGAATTCTTGTCACATTTTGAATAGCTCCGATATTCTTCTTCGTATGTTAGTCACAAACTTGAAAATAAAGAGGATGAGAAAGGGAGGGAGAGAAAACAAGGAAGAAGAAGAAAGGGGGGAGGGAAAGGGGGAAAGACAACATGGAGAAAAGGGGGAGGGAAGGACTTATAATTACAAGGATAAATTGAGGGTCTTCTCTTCTGACATTTGCTTCATGTAAATGATGGAAATACCATACCAATTCATTTGAATACATGTCAAGTCTCTCCATGAATTATAATAAATGTCAGCATCATTCTAATATTTAAAAACAAAAGCTATCTATAATTCAGACATGACCCTTTCCCTATCGTCTACTCCATCATGTAAAATATCCATTGCCTGGCCTTTAAGGCCTTATATGCTCTAGCCCGCCATAACCAAACCAATTTTTCTCCACACAAAGCTCCTCTCTAGTCAGGACTCCTTACTGGGAAACACAGAGACATGGCAGCTTCAGTCAGGGAGGAGTAGCTTGTGTCAGAATAAATCTCCCACAGCTAAGAATTATAATCCTTGGGCAAAATTTTAAGAAATAAAATACTGGGCTTGAGTGACTCAGTCGGTTGAAGGCCCAACTCTTGATTTCAGCTCAGGTCATAATCCCAGGGTTGTGGGACCTAGCCCTGCTCTGGGCTCCGTGCTGAGCGTGGAGACTGCTTAGGATTTTCTCCCTTTCTTCTGCCCCTCTCCCCCACTTGCACACTCTCTCTCTTAAAAGAGAGAGAGAGAGAGAGAGAAATAAAAGAAATATAAGACTATTTGAAGGCCCTGGAGAATAACTAAAAGTACGTATAAACTGGAAACTAGTAAACACCTGAAAAATAGAGAATTGGACTGGATAAGATCACTTATCCAGAGTTCATCAAACTCCCCAGTCCAAGGGTTGCTGGGCAGCTAAAATGCAAGCAGGACTGAAGTCTTGTGGCCTTGAAGTGTCTAGGGACAAAGTTCGGGACCTCCAGAGTGGGTGAATATTAATAAAGAAAATCCAGAAATGAAAGAGCCAAAATAAGAAACCCCCAAATCTGATACATAAACTCCCTCAAATCTTTGGTTGACGCTCTGGAAAACAGTGTGGAGGTACCTCAAAAATTAAAAATAGGGGCACCTGGGTGGCTCAGTCGGTTGAGCGTCCAACTTCGGCTCAGGACATGATCTCACAGTTTGTGTGTTCAAGCGCCGTGTCAGGCTCTGTGCTGACAGCTCAGAGCCTGGAGCCTGCTTCGGATTCTGTGTCTCCCTCTCTCTACCCCTCCCCTGCTCATGCTCTCTTTCTCTCAAAAATATACAAACATTTAAAAAAAATTTTTTTAATTAAAAATAAACCTACCCTATGACCCAGCAATAGCACTGCTAAGAATATACCCAAGGGATACAGGAGTGCTGATGCATAGGGGCACATGTACCCCCATGTTTATACCAGCACTTTCAACAATAGCCAAATTATGGAAAGAGCCTAAATGACCATCAACTGACAAATGGATAAAGAATATGTGGTTTATATATACAATCGAATACTAGCTGGCAATGAGAAAGAATGAAATCTGGCCATTTGTAGTAACATGGATGGAACTGAAGGATATTACGCTAAGGGAAACAAGTCAGACAGAGAAAGACAGATAGCATATGTTTTTGCTCATATGTGGATCCTGAGAAACTTAACAGAAGACCA
>NW_024412430.1:3090219-3193534 GCF_014898765.1 Herpailurus yagouaroundi
ATATATATATATATATATATATATATATATATATATATATATAAAATCTTTGGCTGAGGTTTATACTACAATTGCTCAAGGAAGACTAAAGGAACCCAGCAGAAAGCAGTAGCTTCCAGTCTAGGAGAAATGAGCAGAAATATTTGGTGCCGTCTAATGTAGAGTTAGAAGACTTTGAAGTTTCAGTGTTTCCAAGTTAGGGAGTTTTGCCATACACCTTGGGCTTTCCACTGAAAATGCAGTTGGACATATTTAGGATTAAAGTGTATGTCTCGGGGCGCCTGGGTGGCACAGTCGGTTAAGCGTCCGACTTCAGCCAGGTCACGATCTCGCGGTCCATGAGTTCGAGCCCCGCGTCGGGCTCTGGGCTGATGGCTTGGAGCCTGGAGCCTGTTTCCGATTCTGTGTCTCCCTCTCTCTCTGCCCCTCCCCCGTTCATGCTCTGTCTCTCTCTGTCCCAAAAATAATAAAATAAACGTTAAAAAAAAAAAAAAAACTTTAAAGTGTATGTCTCTGGGGCACCTGGGTGGTTCATTTGGTTGAGCATTTGACTCTTGATTTCTGCTCAGGTCATGATCTGAGGGTCATGGGATTGAGCCCCGTGTCAGACTCTGTGCTGAGCATGGAGTCTGCTTAAGATTCTCTCTCTCTCTCCCTCTGCCCCTCTCCCCAGCTTGTGTGCTCTCTAAAAGAAAAAAAATTAATTAAAAAAATAAAATGTATGTCTCTGAATTAAAGGCTTCATCCTGTTAATCCTAAGGGCAAAATTAAGCAGACATACCTTAATAAAACCAAGGCTCCATAAGTTCAAAGGGATCAGTCAGTAACTTAACTGGCTGGGAGAACAGAAATCAATAGTCTTCAGTGGAAGATAAAAGAACCCAGAAATTTTATAATGGATTATTTATAATATCCAGTATATAGTAAACAGTAGACATGAAAACAAACAGGAAAATGTGACCATCAAAAGAAAAGACAGTCTATAGAATTTAATCCTAAAATGACCTGAAGTTTTGAATTAGCAGAGAAGGTCATTGAAGCACCTATTTTAAGTACATTCAAAGAGTTAAAGGAAAAACATGTCAGAATGACTGTAACAGATAAAGAACATGAAGAGAGAAATAAAAAAATTTAAAAGAAGAACCAAAGGGAAACACTAGAACTAAAAAGGGAAATAGCTAGAATTTTGTAATTCACTGAAAGTGTTTAACAGACTATAAAAGAGTCAGTGAACTGAGAACAAACTGAGGGTTGATGGGGGGGTGGGAGGGAGGGGAGGGTGATGGGTATTGAGGAGGGCACCTTTTGGGATGAGCACTAGGTGTTGTATGGAAACCAATTTGACAATAAATTTCATATATTAAAAAAATAAATAAAATAAAATAAAATAATATAATATAAAGAAAAAAAAGAGTCAGTGAACCTAATCGTAATAAATGATTCAATATGAAGAACAAAGAGAATAAAGATTCAAAAGACAAAGAGATTCTCAGTAACCTGTGGGGCAATACTAAGCTCTATGATACATTGGGGCCCCAGAGGTACAAGAAAAATAAAACGTGGAAGAAAAAAATATTTGAAGAAATAATCACTAAAAGTTTCCAAAATATGGTTAAAAAAATTTACTTTCCTAAGACTTCACTGAATTATAAGCAATAAAAAGAAAACAAAACTTCCAGAAACAGGGTATTTAAATTGCTGAAAATCCTAACAGCATTCACAGAGGGGAAAAAGACATATTGGCTGGGGTCGGATGCAAAAAAAAAAAAAAACAACAATAAAATTGAAAATTGATGGGGTGCCTGGGTAACTCAGTCGGTTGAGCATCCAGCTTCAGCTCAGGTCATGATCTCACAGTCTGTGAGTTCAAGCCCCACAGTGGGATCCAGGCTGACAGCTCAGAGCCTGAGCCTGCTTCAGATTCTATGTCTCCCCCTCTCTCTGCCCCTCCCCTGCTAGCACTCTGTCTCTAATAATAATAAATTCCAAAAAGAAAAAAAGAAAAAAGAAAATTGATGGGCACCTGGGTGGCTCAGTCAGTTAGGCAACTGACTCCTCAGGCTCTGGGCTGTCAGTGGAGCCTGCTGGGATTCTCACTCTCCCTCTACCCTTCCCTTGCTCATGTACACACACTATCAAAATAAATAAATAACCTTTTCTTAAAAATGAAAATTGAGCTCTTATCAGTAAGAGACCAGAAGACAATAGAATGATATTTTAACTGCAAAATGGGAGGTAGGGGGTGTGGTAATCTATCAGCTTAGAATTCTATATCAAGTGAAAATATTCTTCATATTTCCTGATCTGCAGGATACTGAAAACACAAAATAAGAAATTATAAGAAATGCTAAAGAAAATTCTTTGGGCTGAAGAGAAATGAAAGCAAATGGAAACCCAGATCTATAGGAATGAATAAAGAGCACCAAGAATAATAAATATGGGCCTAATTAGAAATGATTACATCTTCTCTTAATTTTCTGGTGGGAGTGTTAAAACTTTTTCTCAAGTGGTTGCACAATTCAACAGTTTATCATGAAGTTAAATACACACCTAATCTATAAACCCGCAACTCCTTACCTAGGTATTTACCTAAGAATAAAGAAAATATATGTCCATAAAAAACTCAATACAGAATGTTTATTATTCATAACTCATGACAGCTGAAAAGTGGAAGTGACCCAAATGTCCATCGACCAAAACACAGGTAAACAAATCAGGTCAGATTCTCACAGTGGAATACAAGTGAATGGTAAAAAAAAATGAATTACTGACAATGTGGGCAAGTCTCAAAAACATTATGAAGAAACTAGATTCAAAGGAACACGTACTACATAATCCCATTTACATTAATTTCTAGAATCAGAACTAAACTATGCAATGGAAACCAGAAAACTGAGTGCTGTGAGAGCAGGGGAAGACTGGAATGGGCAAAAGGAAACTTTCTGAGAGCACAAAGACTGCCTTTATTTTTATAATGATGGTAGTTACACAAGTACATACATTCCTCCCAAGACTTGTGTGGTTTTTTTTTTTTGTTTTTGTTTTTTTTCAACGTTTATTTATTTTTGGGACAGAGAGAGACAGAGCATGAACGGGGGAGGGGCAGAGAGAGGGGGAGACACAGAATCGGAAACAGGCTCCAGGCTGTGAGCCATCAGCCCAGAGCCCGACGCGGGGCTTGAACTCACAGACCGCGAGATCGTGACCTGGCTGAAGTCGGACGCTTAACCGACTGCGCCACCCAGGCGCCCCAAGACTTGTGTGTTTTACTGTATGTAAATTTCATCTGCACTTAGAGACCCTAACTGACATCGTTCACGTTCATTTAGAAACACTCCTCTCTATGCAAACCAAACTCCTAAGTCCATCCAGACCCTCCAAAAGCTCTCCCTCCTCCAGAAAGCATTTCTTGACAGCACAGGTTTTCATGGAATTTTCCCATCTCTCAAGCGTTAGATGTGTTTCAGCTTTATCTCCCCAAATGGATGGCAAGTTTCTTGAGGGCAGGAATTGCACTTTATGCACAATTAGCAAAGCTGGCAAACAACATGGAGCGTGTGAGGTTACTGTCATCCCCATGGACAAGGCACGGTGCTGGGTGTCACGGAAGAATCTTCCAGTGAGTGACATACATTCAGCCTTCAAAGCCCTCCCTCCAACGTATGAGATGGGCAGGCACATAAGTCAGTCTGACTCAAGCAAAACTGTGAGAAAACAAGAAGTGTCCTATGAGAATTGAGGATGGAAAATTTATCTGGCAGTTCCTGAAGAAATTCTAATTCAATTAAGTTCTTAAAAGAGAAATATGGTTTTTCATGTACTGGGTGCCCTTTGGCCTAGACCATGGCCTAGACCATATCAGGCATGATGCTAAATACGTATGTACAAATGTCATTTGGTCCTGATAAAAATCCCATGAAGTCTGTCCCTTTATTTTCCATTATTAGTGATGAGCTTGGTCATGCAACAAGGTCACATAGCTAAGAAGTGTCCAGCAAGTGGATTCAACCCCAGAGATAACCTGACTCCGGGACCTGAGTTCTTAGCCACTACACCACTCTACATTAATGGGGAGAAAGAAGACTAAGTCCTTTCACACAGAAAGACACAAAGCAAGTCACAGAAGGGAATGCACACAGGGGTAGCATGAGATTATTGATCAGAAAGTTGGGGACAAAGGATCTTAAAAACCAGACTCAAATTTTTGGCATTTTCCTCCATACCCTAAGTGTACTCTGACTGAAAGCACTTCTCTGATAGCTCTTTGGAAGTCAATGAATCGTTTTCTAAGATATACTTAATAACTATGGTTAGTAAACTCACTATAATGCAGTTATTCTGTTATGTGTGGGAGAGCACTGTCCCTCCCTCCCCCCTCCTCTTCCTTCCACGCCCCTTGTTTTCATGACGATGTGACTTGTTACATGGATAACGGAAACAAGACCTCTTTGTGAGCAGTCTCTGTTGTGATTCAGTGTGGTTGGTCCATGTCATTGAGTTTTGTGGTCAAAACATCAGTATTCATATGATCTATATACCATCAAGACAGGTTTAGAGAAATGAGAGACACTCATCATTTGGAAAACAAACTCATCTGTACTGTAGTAAAGCACCCTCAGGCTAACTCTATTCTCCCTCATCCTCAGCTCCTCTGAATTGAACTCCATCTAGCTCCCACCCCCTTACCAAGAGATCAGAAAATCTTCCCAGGGACTACCCATTCACTGGAGACAATGTCATAATGGTCAAACATTACTCTAGTTTTATTTCCCCCTTTGAAGGTTTACAATGGAGTTCGACTAGGAGAGAGGGAGAAATTATTCCCAAGTTTAATCAAAAAGAAAATACTAGCACATTTATCGTAACTATGATAATAATTAACGAATGCCCAATATCAGTCATCTGTGCATCACATACAAATGCTACAGTTGAAGGGTATGCCCTATTGCGTGCTTTAGACCAATCTTATCCCACTCTCAATTTGCAAAAATAATTATACATTTTTGAATTCAAAGCTTTGGGTACTATTGTTGACTGAAGCACTTGAAATGTGCACTGATTACAGTGCCAATGTAATGTACATTAGCAGAGAGCTCAAGTATTCTACAATAACCTTAAATCAGAGAGAGTTATAAGAGGCTAATAATGAAGATGAAGTAATGCTGAAAGTACCAGCCTTTTATTCTGAACTCAAGAAATGCATTAGAAAATATGTTTTAAGAATAGGTCAGGGAGAACATAAATGCAAAGTAGAAGAAAGGAAAGAGGGAAAATCTCAGCTGGGCTGGGGAAGGAGAAATGCGGAGGGAAGGAGAAGCTGTGTCTTAAAAGGATATGCATAATTTAAAGAACAGAAAGTGAATCGACTCCAGAACAAAAGTACCATCCATTTAGACGGTGACAATGATTTCCACTATACCCATGAAGCTCCTGTCTGCAGCCTCTAAGAAGCAGCATCCGAATCTGAGGGCACATCTATATGGAAGTCTACAATAGTGCATTCCTATGCCCTGCTCTCAGAGACCAACCTATCCTCTGTACCACCTGTTTCCTTTCTGACAGTCTATAATAACCTATCTGAATCTTATGATGAAACATTTTTAAATAGAGCAGTATGGAAAATAAGCAATGAAAGCATTTAGGAGTCAAGGAAGAGCAAAACATATGATAAAACATGAAGAAATATTGGTCTATGAGTTTCATGTCTCATGATCTCAGTTCAATGTGCAAGGTGGATTGCAAATTTGCCTCCTGGCTTCCTAGCTTCTCAAACAAAGATGAGAAACACCGGACAGCAGTGGTTCTCAAACTTTTTGGTCTCAATCTCTTTACACTTATTGGTGGACTCAAAGAGCTTTTTCTTGTGGGGGTATAGGTTAACATGTATCGATATTTATCTTATTAGCAATTGAAACAAAATTTTAAAATATTTATAAGCCCATATTAAAATAAATCTATCACATATTAACATAAATCAAATGTATTTCTTGAAAGTATATTTTCTCCAAAAAAATTAGAAGATTGCCATTCACCTTGTCTTGTTAAGGTCTGGCTTAATACAAGTCAGCTGGATTCTCATCTGCTTCTGCATCTAACCTGTTGTGACATCACACCTGTGTAACCGCTAAAAACTCCAGTGTTCACTCATAAACATGCAAAAGTCAAATACAATCTCCCTATTACTAGGAACGCAGGTTTGTTTGTTTGTTTAACCCTGGGAATCCCCATGGATTCCTGACAGACACTGTGGGAACGACGAAGTTCTAGGAAATACAGGTCCTGTAAGACAAAAGCTGGGACGGCTCAAGAGGTATATGGTCCTTTGAAGAATGAGTTCTGAGAGGAAAAAAAGATGCTTCTCTGGGTCATAAAGGGAGTGGCATGGGATGTGGTGGACCCCATGCTCAACACCAGCCCCATGATTGCTGAGTAGTACGTAGTACACGATTGGCCATTCCGAAAGGAGATATGCATGCGTATTCCCCATTTCCTGTAATTTATAGCCCCTGGACAAGATGTGAGTTAATGAAATCAATGCTTCCTATAATTGATGTCAAGTGCATTTTGTAATTATGTTTTGTGGTCTGTGATTTTTATGAGCTTGCCCCATAAAACAATTAACTACTCCATAAAAATACTTTTGACGTTTTTTTTTCCACTTAAAGTCCTCTACTATATATATCCATGCTGTGAAAAAGAATACAGTAGCACTAAGCTTTATGATTTTCAGTATCTAAATAAGAACATTTCTTCTACCTCTACACCACTCTTTCACTACACTATTTATAAATCTAACAAAATTGCATAGCACTTAGAATAATTGTGGAGTCGAGATGCACCTGTGTTTGAATCCCAGCTCTACCCCTAACTAGTTTTATAACCTTGAAAACTTATTTCATTGAGCCTCAATGTCCTTATAAAGAGAGTAATAACAGCAGCCACCTCATTAAGTCACCATGAGATTTAAAGGTAATGCAGATGTTTGTGTCAAATACACAACAATTGCCTCCCAGGAAAAGAATGTCAGGACTGACATCAACAGACCTAACACCTGGTGTTAGTTTAAGCGTTATTGGTAATATTCATTCCCCCTTTGCAGCAATCAGTTAGTAATTAGAAATTCTGGCTTAGGTCACATGAGACAAAACTTTGGGAGGAAGAAGTGTGATCGTACGGATCTTTGTTCAGTAAATACTCAGTGCCCAACTCCTCCACTGGGAGTAGAGTTTACTTCTCATCCCATTTGTGTTGGGCTTGGCCATTTATTTTCTCTTTGGCCAGTAGAAGGTACGTCACAGGATTTAAATGTGCTTGCACAGTATGACTCAGCTCTTGCTCTCACTTGACCTGCCATCAGAAGAGCTGTCCTTACTAATTTCTGTCCTTCCGCCACACCCCAAACACACACCTGTAAAGCAGAACGGACACCAACCCCACAGCCTAGAGCTTTTTACAGCAGGCCCTGCAGACTGAGGCAGATCTGCCCAGCTTACTACAGCCAAACCACAGTCAGTCAACCTGTGAGTACACAAATACTTTTGATATACCGCAATGTTTTGGGATACTTTGTTATTTAGCATCACTGTGGTAATAGCTGATTGATACAAATAGTTAGGCAGAGTGTCTGGAAAATATTTTTCCAGCTCCTAAAGAGAGACATCCCACAAGAGGATTCTGGATGTTACAGCAGGATCCGCTGCAACCATCCTGCCACCATGAGGAAGCCAGCCTCATACTAAGGAGGCCCTGTCCTTGTTATCATTGACCACAGTGAGCCCGCTAATAAAGCCCTGTGTCGCTTGACCTCCCTGTTATTCAACATTAACCTTTTTGTAATGTTCAGGCCAGTTAAAACACAGCTTTCTACTTCCTATGAGAATCTCCTGCTAGTTTTGTTTCATTTAAGAAGAAAAGAACAGTCACACGGTGCAAAGACCCTGTAAGTACAACAGTGGACAGGAAAAAGGACAGAGCCATTATGTAACACCCTAGGATTCTATGCCTTCAAGAGGGGTGTCTTGAGGTCTGCTAAGGTCAATCCTGACATGCTTTTCCTGTGAGGCAATTGTTATATATTGGACACAAATGAGAAGGTTCTGGGATGTGTACTCATGAGCCTCTGGGTGACCAAGCTACTTTATGTAGTAAGAATTTTCACAGAGCAGTTGTCACTTAGAACTAAGGCATCTGGGGCACCTGGGTGGCTCAGTCAGTTGAGCATCCAATTTTAGCTCAGGTCATGATCTCACGGTTCCTGAGTTCAAGCCCCACATTGGTCTTGCTGCTGTGTCCCCCTCTCTCTGCCCCTCCTCCTCCCCCACTCATGCTTTCTCAAAAATAAACATTTAGAGCTAAGCCATCTGGTTAACTTATGGATTGTGGCTTATGATTAACTTATGGATTAACTGATGATTGAATGATTGCGGCTTGGGCTCATTGCTACGCCTCTGTACCCTTCCTCAACTGTTCAGTGAGGTCCCTTTTTACTGGGGTCTCTGGCAGCTCAGAAAATACAATAAAATCACCCTATATAATGTGTTTTCCTGCACAATTCTTGCCCCGCTTGTGCCCGTAAGCCATCAGTATAATACTGGGCAGCATCACACACACTCAGGCCTCCTGGGGGCCTCTACGCACCCAACTTCTCTACCTAGCTGGGCTTGCACCCCATCTGTTTGTTCGAACTCCCACGCACGCTCCCACAGGCTTCTGGCTCCCTATTCATCGTCCCATGACCAGCTTCTCCACGTCCCCCCTTCACACTCCGTGCTGCCTTCCGATTTCAGCCCTCAAATGCCTCCACGCAGCACAGAGTCACTGCGCCGTGTGGTCAAGACTAAATCTGTTCACCTGTTTTCCACTCCACCCTCATTCAGCAAATCTTCTGGCCACAGTTATTTAAAGACAGCACTTGGCCGCTGCCACTCCAGTTGATGGCCTACACAAAATAACTGGTCTGCAAGGACAGCTATCCTCTGCGGCTGTTCCCTCCCCACCAAGCGTTGGCACCTGAGGGAAAATGGGGGGGGGGGAACATCCCCTCCCCCACTCCATGTTGGTCTTTATCACCTGAGCCCAGCTGAGACACTTGCACATATACATACTGACTGAAAGGAGTAAATGGCAAGAAGACTCTTCTTCAATTTGTAGAAATCAACAGTCAATTCTCTACCTCACAATAACATAAAAGATACACTCATTCAACCAAGAAAATTTGGGAAATATGGTAAAATGATAGCATCTCCTGCCACTGTGAAGCTCCTACCCCTTGGAGGAAAAATTGGTTTTGCTCAAGTTTGGCCCAGAGGAGGAAAAAGAAAGGTCCCTGGACTTCCCCTCACTGACGATTCATTCCTCCTGGCAAAACCGCCTAGATATTGTCATTCCATAACTCAGTGCTCGATGCATTCGGGATACCCTATCTCTCTTAGAGTCTCTGATCCTCACTGCTACTTCTCAGCTTCCTGGACCAGTGGAATGCAGACTGGCAAAATATCACAAGATCCCATACTCCCAGACAAGCACTGTACGGGGAGGGCCAAGGGTCAGGAAATTAATCCCACCCGAATTTAGGGAGCAATTATTGCCGATGGTTTCCAGTGTACATATGCTTTCTGTCGAGGTCTTCTGCATGCCTGGAATTTTCTATCGTTGCCACACACACACACACACACACACACACACACACACACACTCAGTATATCAAACGGGGCCATATTTGACTAGAACCTATCCCATTTGGGGACTCTCCCAGCCCTTTTTTTTTTTTTTAATTTTTTTTTCAACGTTTATTTATTTTTGGGACAGAGAGAGACAGAGCATGAACGGGCGAGGGGCAGAGAGAGAGGGAGACACAGAATCAGAAACAGGCTCCAGGCTCTGAGCCATCAGCCCAGAGCCCGACGCGGGGCTCGAACTCACGGACCGCGAGATCGTGACCTGGCTGAAGTCGGATGCTTAACTGACTGCGGCACCCAGGCGCCCCTCCCAGCTCTTTTTAAAGGTCTCAAATCTGGGCACCTGGGTGACTCATTAGGTTGAGTATCGGACTTTTCATTTCAGCTCAGGTCATGACCCCATGTTCAAGGGATCAAGCCCCACATCGGGCTCCATGCTGGGCATAGACCTAGCTTCAGATTCTCCCTCTCCTTCCGCCCTTCTCCCCTGCTCAGGCATAGATGCTCCCTCTAAAACAAACAAACAAACAAAAAAAAAACCACAGTCTTTATCCAGCCAGCAAATGTGTACTGAATCCCTACTATGCACAAGTTGCTATGTTAATTATTAGGTTCTTCATTAGACCTTGTAATGCTCCACAGCCACACGTGCACAGATGCCCTCTCCATCCTGCCAGAGTCAAAAGCAAATTCTTAAATCCATGAAAAGCATTCTTGCCACACTTTCCTAGAGCCTGTTATCTCATCACTGTAAGCAACATGCATAAAATTAAATTGAGCTGTTAAATCGCATTTCTATATCCCGGTCATTCACTTCCTAGAACCTCCCTCTTCTCTCAAAGACACCACTGACAATCAGAAGAAATGAAAACACCATCTGTGCTCTGAGTCCATTTTCTTCCTTGAACTTCAAAGTGCTTAGAGGTCCATGTGCATCAAAAACGGGAGTATCTTTCAGTCTCCCATTAATCAGTAATGATCTATTCCAAAGGTTTATTAAAGCTTGGCAGATTTCCCACAAAGCAACCACAGTGATCTTTATAAAACGTAAATAAAATCTTGTCACTCGTCTTTCTTAGAAGGAAATGGTATTTCTTACGTGGAGGTATAAGGCCTTCATCATCTCTAAAACTACCCTTCCCATATAGTCCCTTGATAGCTCTATCACATGATTGTCTGTTGCTTATCACCATCTGAAATTATTTCATCATTTGTGTAACTGGCTCTCCTTAGAATGGGGTAAGCCTTGTCCTCTGTGACCAGAGGGCTCATCTGCCTCATGTGCTGTCCTTTGTTCAGTACCTAACTATGAGTAGGCAGCTCATAGTAGGCACTCAATAAGTATTTTCTAATGAGCTACTTTAGTAACTTTAAAAATGGATGTCTGAGGGGCGCCTGGGTGGCACAGTCGGTTAAGCGTCCGACTTCAGCCAGGTCACGATCTCGCGGTCCGTGAGTTCGAGCCCCGCGTCGGGCTCTGGGCTGATGGCTCGGAGCCTGGAGCCTGTTTCCGATTCTGTGTCTTCCTCTCTCTCTGCCCCTCCCCCGTTCATGCTCTGTCTCTCTCTGTCCCAAAAAATAAATAAACGTTGAAAAAAAAAATTTAAAAATGGAGGTCTGTTCCTCTTAATATTTTACAAACACTCCTGGTGAGGAGGGGCACATCCTCCATCCAAAAAATTTGTCTTTTCCAGTGGGAGGTCCCAACAACCACTTTCTCAGTCACCGTCCCAGGACTGGTCATGTTAGTAATTACCCCTTTTTAAACTTTTAGAAACCAGTAAGCTCATTGAACCTGTGAGCACTGAAAAGCTTCATAAACCACCACGGAAGTGTGGTTAAGCTCAACCTAAGTTGTGGTCCCTGTAATACTTTTGGTTTGCTGAGAGGTTGTTTGTTCTCCCCCCAGTTTCAGAGATCCAAGATCCTACATCTCAATACAAGCACAGAACACACTGCCACTTTCCCATTCTCTAATAACAAAATATGGCGACTAATTGTTGTGGTTTGTTGTCGTTGTTGTTTTAGTGTTACCAGATTGGAAGTCTTTCCTAGTTCTGACATGATAGCTCCATGTGGAACCAATAGCTAGGAATTCTTTAAAACACTGTTTAAAACCTATGAATTCAGCCAACATTAGCTTGTAACCATGGTTTAATTAACTTTGAGGTCACAACAACTTATCTTCTAGGGAGAGAGTAAAGTTAAAGTACCCAGGCAAGCTTGCCTTAGAGATGTGACCATAAAGGTATCCTAAACATGAACTAGACTCTGGGCAACCACAGCTGTCACGACAGTCCTGGAGTTGTTCCTCTTACTGTAGGGGCAGATCAGAATCTGTTCAAGAGTGACAGACAGACGGTGGGGCACCCGGGTGGCTCAGTCGGTCAAGTTTCCGACTCTTGATTTCGGCTCAGGTCGTGATCTCACGGTTCAAGAGATCAGCTCCCACTTGGGTTTTGTGCTGAACAAGGAGTTTGCCTGTGATTCTCTGCCCCTCCTCTCTCTCTGCCCCTCTCCAACTCCTGCTCTCAAAATAAAGATGAAAAAAAATTTTTTTAAGTCATGGACAGATGGGGACACAGATGACTCATAGAACCAGCAAACACATAAGCCCTCAGATATCAGCTTGTCCACACCTCCATATAAACCAGCCTGAACATTCTTGGCCAGGGAAAAAAAATCCACTGGGAGAGTAACTGCAAATGATAGGATCTCTTTGCCACTGCACCACCACGGCCAGGCCTGGCTGTCTGCCTCATTGTGTGGAATTGCAGAGGGCAGATGATTCTAAAAGAGCTCTGATTTCTTTCACTACAAGTCATGGTGAGGTCTCAATCCAACCAATACAGAGGAGCACAAATCCAGTTCATCACTGGGGATGAAAGGGCAGGAGTATGAAAATAAAACCTTTGGGATCTGTCGCGGAGAAGGAGAAAAAATCATGGCAGCCATTGAAACACACGTGCAGATCTATATCCAGGTCTCCTGCTTCCTGATAGCCCAGGACATGCAATTTGGTACCACTGTTAGCCAACGGGCAGGGTGAGCTGGCTCAAAACATCAGCACATCTGTTCGAGGCAGTGAGATTTCAGCTCCTTTTCATAGGCACGGATGGAATATTTCAGAAGGCTACACTGCCTTTGTTATCAAGAAGCCGTACATCATCAACGGAGGCAGCGAAAGGCCATATTCCCACAGGGTTTCTCCCTCCTTCCTATGCAATGCCTAAGCAGGCTCATTTATTCCCATCTTATTCATTTCCTTCTAGCTGATACCAAGAACCCCAAAATGTTCAGCTCCAAAGTTAATGCACATTTACAGTCGAGAAGTATTTTCCTTTCGCTGAATTGGGAATGAGAAGCAGGGAAGGAAAAAGGAGGTAATTTAAGTTGCTCTCCAGTTGGGAGGGAGGGGAGTAATTCTTGCTTATGTCAGCAGCTTGCTGTGCCCGACCACCGACCTCCCCCCCTTTATTTTATTTATCTCTTTACAGCCTGATAATGCTATAACCATTTCCTGTTGTATACTGGCTGAGGAAGCTTTCTCCAGGCCCAAGAGCAAATCAATAAAAGTAAGCCATAGCGATTCATAAAAATAAAATTGTCATCATTATTGTTCAATTATTGCTGTGTCTGTGGAAAGAATCTCAAGAACTGAAGGTTTCTTGGCTAATATTTATAATCTGCGTTGAATGGTGCTAATGAATGAGTGGGTGTGCATTGGACTGAAATGTGATGGTGTTTGATTTATACCAAGTCCAGGTCTGATTGCTAATGTTAAATCCATTAAAGTGTCTCTTAGATCTGCCTTAATGTACTCCCCTGCATATAATAGAGCTTAAACATACCCGTTTACTTAGCTTTTCATTATTGGTTGAATATTTGTCTTTATTACATTATCCCCATGATAAATTTGACTTATGATAGTTTAAAAAACAGCACTTTGGGAAAAAGCGAGGCTTTTACGAAAAGCTACTGAAGGAACTCCAGATTCCCAAGTCTTCCCACCAAGAGAAGAACAGAATATCCTCAAATAATTATTTTTAAAAGTTCAAACTGCTCAACCTGACCATGTCCTGGATCACAAAATCCAGACACTTGGGGGAAGAAGAAATATTTCATCTTGGAAGGAGAAATAACAAAGAAAGGAATGAAAGCTATCTGCCTGAACTGCCACCTTGGAGTATCCCCGGGGGCAGGGTGGGGGGACGGGTGGAAAGCTTTCTGTATTTCTTTAAAACACTTCTCCCAGAAGGAATCCATAAAGCACAAGTGTAAATAGAAACAACAAGTTGAAAAGACTTAGGTGTAATCATCAAGAGCCCCCTGTAAGGTCAACCATTTCGCAGGGATTCTATAAAGGACAGGGAGTATGAAATACATCTGCGGCCGACATTCTTTAATCTACACGAGTTCTCCATTCACAGCCCTGGCAGTCCCAGGCGACAGGCGCCAAGTCAATTTGGGGTGTATTTCTGATGCTTCCTTCCCCCCCTCCATGCTTCAGTGGCTTGACTTGAAAGCCCGGCTTCCTGCTCAGTCCGTGTTTGGTGATGTGTGTCTGGATTAGGATGAGGAACAGCCTTCCTGTTTCTTTCTGACAATGCTGCTGCTTCCTCCAGCCTCAGGGCTCCAACCCATCCCTCTAACAGAAGACCCAGGACACAGCATGGAGAACTAGCCCGGGGGCTCTGGAGAAAATGAAGCAAGATGAGCAGACAAGTAAAATAAATAAATCCCACCAATAAGGCCGCTAAACATGAATCCCACGGTAATAGACAGTTCTCTAAATACCTCCATGGTTATTTGGCGTGGACAAGATCGCTCCCATCAACAGGTATCGAGCACACCCTGTGCCGGGCAGCACAGGAAACAAAGAATACATGGGAGAGCTTCTTCGTTCAGAAAGTTTACAGTTGAGGAAACTGTTTTGTTGAGGAAAATAACAAACATTTGCCGGGTTGCGTAACCAGGGATAAAGAAGAAATACAAAACCTTAATTACTGCAATACACAATGAGCTGCCTAGACAGTAAATGTTGTGTGTACGACGGGTGAGGATACGAATAGACTGGTCCTGGGAGCAGTTTTTAGGGAGCAAGAGGGACTCCAGATGGACTGTGAAGAGGCTTTGTAGGAGAGGAGGGGAATGAGCTAAAGCAACACAGAGGCATGTATGTGAAAGAAGCAAAGTGTAAGATAGATTTTGCCTTTAACAAGGCAGACTCATTTTAAAAACTGAAACATACACATGTACACACAAATGAAATTATCAAAATCTGAGTATTTATCACACATTTTCATTGAACCTGCATATTTAGTAGCACCTGACAGTAAATACAGATACACTTTGAATTTACATAAACAAATCTAATCCTAGCTTGGATCTACAGTCAACTCTATTTTTGATGGCTTTGGATTTCATGATGAAATTTTTACACTACTGTAAGACAAATGCCAAAATTAAGCTTTATCAAAGTGTGCTATATATACATATACATATATATACACATATACATATATACATATGTGTGTATATATATGTGTGTGTGTGTGTGTATATATATATATATATATATATATGCGTTTTTGAGAGAGAGCGAGAGAAAGATTTAAGGTCACTAGATTCATTTGTTTAGCCTTGTTCCATAAGGTTATCTTATCTTCTAGATAAGAATGGAAAAAGAGTAGCTTACAATAAGTGATGCCACAGAGTTGCCATGTTATCTGGCAGCTGAAACTCAAAAAAGAAATCCTTTCCCCATCTGTAAAATTTAGCTGTGGAACAAAAAGGTCCTTCTTAGAACAAAAAGATTTCTTTTTTTTATGATTTTATTTTTAAGTAATCTCTACACCCAATCTGGGACTTGAACCCACAACCCCAAGATCAAGAGTCTCATGCTCCACCAACTAAGATGTCCAGGAGCCCCAAAAAGAATTTTTAAACTCTTTGTTTAAAACTGCTGTCTTTCAAAATAATGCTACTGACCCTCTTTCCACAGGGGATCAATATGAAAGTTTCCTCCAGTAACAGGGTTGAATTTACTTTGATCCTTCCACCATCTCTCATCTTCTTGTGTCCAATGATGGCACAGGTTTGAAAATTGACTCACTGGGTTCATGATGCAATGAGTATCCAAACAAATACAGAACAATGTATACACAAGTTTGCATCTTGCATCAGAAATGTACAGAGATGGGAAAGGTGCCCAGGGATGATGGTCTGGATTACAGGCAAAACTTTTATCAATGGGATACATCCCCAAACCCAAGGACTACTGGACTTGATAACCCCGGTATTCCCTTCAATCTCCAAGGTCCTGTGATTCTATGATTGGTAGGACAGGAAAGAACAGGAATTCCTGACAGGAATGGAAAGGAAATGGAAAGTGAGGACTAATATTCATTAAGCATGACTATTTGCCAGAGAAGATAGTAAACATTTACACAAAGCATGTACCTCGACTTTCCCAAGCATCCCATTATCCCCATTTTACAGACGACTAAAGTAAAGGAAGGCTCAGAGGGGTTACATAATGAACACATGGTCATACAGCTACTGAGCAAGGATTTAGGTGGCTGAGCAAGGACTTTAGCCCAGTTGGTATAAGCTGGTCTTCATCAGCCAGTACAGCATGGACACTGGTGAATCAGAGTAGATTCAGAAATCAATAAGCAACCATACCAGCTATGAACCACTAGTACAGCCGTACCTGTAGGAATCAGCACAGATTTCACACAAGGCTCAGGTTCTTTCCATCATCCATGACAAACTTGAATTCGGTCCTCAAACCCTGGCTTTGTCTCTTAAGTCAGACATTTACCTAAACATTCAGATGTTTTTGGTAACTTAAACACTTTAGCTAGACATCCATCAATCCACTTAAGTACCTCTTATTTGGGAAGGAGATGTCCCCTTAATATCTTAAAGCAGAAAAAAGAAATCCCTATACCATTTTACCTGCACTGTAGTACACAGGGTCTGCTTCAGTTATCACTGACAAATAGACAATTCATCATTCATTTTCCCCTATGTTTATGCAAAGTTAATCTGAAAACAACAAAATAAATTACTTGTTTTAAAATGTAGGGCATATGCCTCCTAAAGTAAAATCTGCATTTACCCCTAAATTGTGAGGTAATCTCAAATCAAGACAAATCTACTATGTTACTTGAAACGTATCCCAATTGAATGTGATCCTGCAAATATTATTCATAACCTAAAAATTAATCGACTTGAAAAGAACCTATGAAGACTATCATTTGCAGAGTCACCATTCACCTATAATATCAAAGATATTGACAGATACCTAAGAAATCAGATACACAGGAAGTATTTATCACATGAAGACGACATTGCTATCATCAGACCTTTCCACAAATTATACAGTGACCTTGCGTTCACTATCTAACTCCAGTTAATTCCTGACATTGAAATTTAGCACCTCACAATGAATGTTGGCATGGAACATAGCTGCGGAAAAATAAATGAATACAAGTATTTTCAGAGGAAGCATGCCCTGGGACATAAAGGCTTTGTAGGGTGGAAATGAGAAACTGGCAGAGACAGATAAAACCTTTTTTTTTTTTTTAATTACATAGCAATTGCAGTAACCCCTGTATTCTTCAGCAAAATCAGAAAAAGATGTACTTCTTAATCAAGTGTTCAGGCTTTTCTGTGTCATCAACCACATTCTCCAAAGATAAATGGATTCCTGACTAGATAGACCACAAACAAATTCTTTTAGAGAAGTGCTAAATATTCCAGGAATTTCTTCAAGGGAAGTTATAAGGCATGTGCTGTCCATTGTAGCAGTGAGCTCAAATGGCAAAAGCAGGAAATGGAAGAGGGTACTAGAACTCTAATCCTAGGAACACCAGGGCTCTAAAAGCTTGGTCAAGCCACCTTCTGTGTCTTAATTTTTGTCTATAAAATAAGAATATTACCTCCTCCTACCAGCATCTTGTGGTTACTGTAAGTACAGAAAGAACACACATGTTTGCTTATCTCCAGGGGAGATACTCAAAATACTTCCCCAGTGGGACTTGGGCACTATCTATCAACCCTGGTTATCCTCATTCCAAGAGGGACTCATTCCCTCTCCCTCATTCCAAGAAGGACTCAAGGCAACTGACAGTGCCAGTGCATGCATGCATGCATGCATGCATGCATACACACACACACACACACACACACACACACACACACAGAGTCTTTTTTAAGGTAAAGATTTTAGGTCAAAAAACAACACAAAGGTCAACTAGAAGATGAAGACCAGCAGGTTTGGGGAAATGTTTCTCCCAAGAGGGCTAATAAGGGGGACTCTGAGATGCTAAGTTGACACTCTAGACAGTAGAGTCTCTATTTCCCAGTTACACAACTTTTCAGCCTCTACCACTGTGATCTTTGGGTTTTTCTCCAGGTGTTCTTTGAGCCTCTGTGAGAAGAAAAAAAAAAAAAAAAAAAAAAAAACATCGTCTACTCTTTCTAGTACAATGTCAGTCCTTTATGAACATTATCTCATATAATCCTCACACTGACACTAATGTCAATGAATTATTAGCCTTATTTTACAGATCACAGAAAACAGAGGTTCTAAGAGGATAATTCTCAAAGCAACTCAAGGCTAAAGTCTTAAAAATTTAATTGATCCAATGCCATTAGCATGAATTCAGATGAATAAAATGGCAACAAATAACCTTAGAGAAATAATGAATCAACAAAGAACCCTGGACGTGCCTTGGTGGCTTAGTCTGTTGAGCATCCAACTCTGATTTCAGCTCAGGTCATGATCTCCTGGTTTCGTGGGTTTGAGCCCGTGTTGGGTTCCGTGCTGACAGCACAGAGTCTGCTTAGGATTCTCTGTCTCCCTCTCTCTCTGCCCTTCCCCCACTCATGATCTCTTTCTCAAAAATAAATATTTTAAAAAACAAACAGAAAAAGGACCCTGAACCCCACAACAGAAATGTCAGTGTTCCTAGAAGACGCAGACCTGGAAGGCATTTTCATGGTGATAACACTGTAAAACTGTCAAAGAAAGTTGGATATGGACATGTGACATTTCTTTGTACTCTCAAAGGTATTATTGACCCTAGATTTTTATTAAGAAATTGCCAGACGGTGCCTGGGTGGCTCAGTTGGTTAAGCATCCAACTTCAGCTCAGGTCATGATCTCACAGATTGAGAGTTTGAGCCCCGTGTTGGGCTCTGTACTGACAGCTCAGAGCCTGCAACCTGCTTCAGATTCTGTGTCTCTCTCTGCCCCTCCCCTGCTCATGTACTCGCTCACTTGAGCACTCTCTCTCAGAATAAACATTTAAAACAATGACAGATATGTTAATTCATTTAAAAGTCATGTTATAACTAGCACCATACAATAATGTATTTGACAAATGTTGATGGAATGCTGACTTATGTATTGAGCATGAGGAGAGATACTGAGAATATAAAGGTGAACAAAATGCGGTCTCCACCCTAAAGAAACCTGCATATGTTCCTTCATATATATAAGCTCAGATGTAACAGATAATATGATATATTAATCATTGTGTTTTCAGTTTCCTTTTTGGCCATAATTTGTCATTAAAAATAGGTTTTTGATTTGTCTATGAAGACTGCAGAAACAGTTATCTTAAAAACATGAAAAGCAGGTATTGCCTGAAAATCTATGACATTCTTTGCACTGGGTTAGGCACTATGGAACTTCTAAAACCATTAAACAAGTACAGGATATGAGCTTCCCATCATATTCCTTTGCAATTATGCTGAACCAGACCCTAGGATAGTTGCATTAGCAAGACTCAACTCCTTGGCATCAAAACTCAAATTATAAGACCAAAGTTGGCTATGTTTTGACATCATGGCTATCTAACCAACAAAGTCACTCCCCCACTACAACCAAAACATCTCCAAGACCTTCCCTCTTCAACTCTCCCTTTCTCCATTCCTAAGCCTCAGCATGCTCCTGACCAACCCCCTCAACAACCTCTCCTTTTTCAACGTTCATGACATCCACCCATCCTACCATCCCTACTTCCTTTTTACAGTTAGTTGCTTCCTGCTTCCTGGCCATGCTCTATGCTGCACCCTTCTTTCGCATCTGGATGAGAGTGTGTCTCAGCCCATCTCCTATCATCATCATGGTCAAATTCAAAATCCATATTCAAAGTATCCAAGATACTTTGACACTCTGTAGTAGCCATACCTCACCATGATCTTCCTGCCTTCTTCCTCCTTCTCCCTACAGTCCCTTTCTAGGAACTAATCCATGTCCATGGCTTCAGTTATTACCTCTAATGATGCCCAAATAGCTATCTTCATCCTTAACTGGTCCCCAGAACCACAGACACACATCTTCCTGTGTGTGATGGGCATGCCAATGGATGATTTGGTATGTCCAAATTCATTCATCATCTTTCCTGAACCTACTCCACAGTCTCACATTGCTCTTCCACTGCCTTCTCTCTCATTGCTCTGGAATTTTCTCCTTCTCAGAGGGTCAGATGCCTGGCTTCACTTGCACTCCTTGTGCTCTGTCGCATCCAGTATGCTTCCAAGTCCTATAGATTTCCCCCCAAGAAATGTCTTTCTTTACTTTCCTGCTGCTGTCCTTGAGGTCTTAACAGCATTGACTATATTGTGTCATCTTTTTGTTGGTCAAAAACCAACAACACTGTAGAGGTAATTAATCTGTTACACATCTGTTAAACTCTATTCAATGCTTTTTTTTTTTTTTTTTTTTTTTTAACTTATCGTCAGGAATTGACCCAAATGTCGAGTCCTGATGCTTATACAACTTAGGGAAAGTTTTTTTTAAGTATACAATATTATGGGAACAAAAAATGCAGCAGGGTCTTGGAAGGAGCCCGTGCAAAGGGCCCAGAAGTTTAAGATGCATTGGCTTCACAATAATGCATACTTTAATTCTCAAATGCAGATACAACCTCCAATTGAGATATGTTTATTGTAAATTTTAACCCTAAGATTTTCTATTAAAGTGATGCACTGTGCAATCAATGTCATTTAAGAATCCAAACCTCTATCATCTCTCACCTGGTCTTTTGGAATAGCCTCCTAAAGCTTTAATTCCCTAAGGCTCCCAACTCACCACCATACAAATTTCTGATTCAGAGATTCTACCATATCATGCTCCATTCATAAATTTCCCATGCCACCCACTAGCCTTGGGCCACACTACAAATCCCACAGTCTGGCACTCAAAACCCATTATTATTGAAAACTGGGAGAATTATAGTTTTGATATATTAACTATTTTTTTCCTCTCTTTCTCCCTCCCATGAGTCCAACCAACATTTATTGCTTCGGGAGATGTGACACATACAAAGCAGAAAGAGTTTACTAATGCCTTCCTGGTCCTACCTTCCAAAAGATCTGAGTTTTCAGGGAATTGGAGAAGACCTGGCATATAGTCAAAATATGAGGAAGAAATAGAAGTTGAAGAGCAAATTCTTTCCCCAGCTTTGAGGAGAGCCAAAGAGAAAGAGAAGATTTGGGTTCTAGAGGGAAGTGTTGTTGTTTTTTTAATATTTATTTTGATAGAGAGGGAGTGGGGGAGGGGCAGAGGGAGAGAGGGAATCCTAAGCAGGCTTTGTGCTGACAGTGGGGCTTGATCTCATGAACCATGAGATCATGACCTGAGCCAAAATCAAGAGTTGGTCACTGAAAGGACTGAGTCCCTCAGGTGCCCTGAGGTAAGTGTTCAGATTCCTGTTATCTACACAGAGACCTCCAGGCCTCCAAAAAGATCTGGAGGGCCCAAGAGCAGAAAGGAACTATACCCTGCTTTTAAGAAATCTAAAGGAAGAGGAACATCCCAAAATGTCCTGGTAGACTGAGCCATGGGGCAGCCTTATCAAGATGCCAACATTACTGAGGGGGCACAGCTGTAGCAAGTGAACCATGAGCCCTCAACAATGGCCTGAATGGCTGAGGCAAGTTGAAGGTGCACCCTGCAATGTCTTGACCACAACCTGGGACTTGGCTACAATCTGGGCTGAGGTGGTGGGGTGACGGTGGGACACTCAGAATTGACTCAGATAAGATTTCTGCCATGCCAGAGTAATAAAAATTATAACTGAGCTCCAGAAAAATGAGGTAAGGTATGTTTCTTACACACTCAAGTGTATGATGATATTCATTCCAGTGCTTACATAGCTCGAAGATTACATACGTTAAAGCCACTCCGAATTTAAGGCATTAATTCCAACAAAGTCATTTCAGAACTAGTAAAAGGGAGCCTCCATAGGACACTCTGTGCTTAATCTGAACAGGCACACAGCTGGTTTTCTTTTAAAACATCTATGTCTGAACCATGGTCTGGGGTAGTTTCTCTTGACTGGGAAGATGGACATCAGAGCAGTTAAGAACCTTGCCAAGAGGGCTCTCCTTTTCAAAATTCAGAGATTTGTGGGCTTTCCCTCTAAACCACAAGTCTAAAAGACCAGGAAAAACTTATCAGCAAATAATTCTGCTAAGGAACAGCAGCCCATTCTTGGTCAGATTTGGGTGACAGATGTGCTTACTTTCACTGGCTAACCACCAATAAATAATCTTTTTGGTAACGCACGGAAATGATTGCCTTGTATAAATGTCACCCTCCTAGATTTGTGCAGGACAAAAGGGGAGATTCATTAATAAGGGAAAATTAGACACAGAGGACAACCCAATAGAGAGAGATAAATGAGACACAGACGCCAGCCAATCTAGTGTGCACGAGTTACAAAGAAAAATGGGCACTGGGTTTGAAAATATCATTTCCCTGCTTATTTTTTTTTCTTTTACAAAATGCACAAAGCACACTTCAGCTGTATTCCCCTGTCCCTAATAGAAGAAAGAGCATAGGGAAGTGATAACAATACGGCTGGACTCTGCTTTTATCTTCACGCCTTTCATCCAAGTATCTGCCTGCCCTTAAATAATAATTGATTAAATCTCACTATATCCCTACTGAAGGTATTTTCTGATGGGACCGGAAAGAAGCAGAGAGAATCAGAGGAGATCGGATCACCCAGGTTCAGGGCACAGGGCTCTAACAAAGGCAGAAATAGACCCAAGAGAATCTCCTCCCATTACTCACCTTTAATCACCAGGAAATAGCCTGACCCCTTGGGATTGTTAGCCAGACTACCTCCATTTTGGGAGTTAGCTATGTTTTTCCTTTAATTATTTTCAGGACATACGCCTCTGACAGCTGTTCTTCCGAGAACGTGACTAGAGAATTGTCAAAAGGTTTGCCTATGGCCTCCAAAACGTGTCACCTCCTGGGATCACTGCAAAGAGCCTGCAGGTAGCACATATCAAGTATAGTTGAGTAATTGGGGGTCTGCTGCAGAAGTACGTTCATGCTGACTAATTAATCTCTAGTAATTAGCACTCAAATGTAACAAGTGTAGCATTTAAGATCCATAGCAAGGGAAATAAAATCTGCTCTTCAGATATTTGCTGGAGAGTTTGATTGCCTTTTTTCAGATAAATAGTGGCATCCATCCATTCAGGCACAAAAAAAAAAAAAAAAAAAAGGAGTAAAGAATTTATTTCACACTAAATACTAAATACCGCCCAAAAGTCCCCCAAATACTATTATTTTGTCTAATTCCTTTAAATCTTTTGCCAATGTCAAGAACTGGACAGAGCTTCAGAAAAAATCATGTAGCCCAATTTTTTGTCCTGCAGAAAAGGAAACCGAGCCCCAGAGTGGAAAAGTCATCTCCCCAGGACCCCACAGCTGGTGAGGACAAAGCTGGAACTAGAAAGTGGGTGGCCAGAGTGTTTCACCCCGTGCCCGGTTTTCTTACACGAACAGGGCTTGGGCCCACCTGACACTGGGGATTGTCAGGATCAGCCTCAGCACTTGACTCTGGTCCAGATGCCACCAGATGGAGATGAAGTGTCCCTGTGGTGCCCTCCTTCATCTCCAGCACCTTGGACCACTGTCTTTGCCTTCCCGTGCTGCCACCCTCATCATCCAGCTCTTACCCCAGGTCTCATCCCTACAGCGCCCTGCTCTAAGACTGGAGTGTCAGGTGAGCTCTACCATTAGCCAGAAAAGCACATCCAGCCAAGAGCAGAACCCACATAGCCACCGACCCGAGTCTAAAAGTTTCTACCTACCCAGGAGACAAAGTTCTGTTACACACTGGCGCACACAGAGCTGGTGGGGGAGGGGAGAACACGCCCTCGAGAGATCACACTTCCTCTGAATATCCCTAAAACCATTCTAGATGGAGGCACAGCTCTCCCTCCTATTAACCTCAGGCAAATGATGGCACCAGGGCAGACTCACTTTCACTTATGCCTGCCATTCCCTCTCTCCCTTTGCTGGTTTGTCCATGTATCTGCATTCTCTTCTCCCCTGGCCCCAGAAGGGATTCTGTCCCATCGCCTTATCAGAGCCAAATAGCAAGCCAAGGGAAGGCACTAGGTCAATGGGGTTTCTCTGAAAGGGAGAACATGGACACCTGGCATCTGCCTCCCACGGGGAGCCTAGCAGTGAAGGCAAGGAAAAGGAGGGAGACGGGGTTTGGATTACTCACAGCCTCTCCTCTGAGTAGTGCTGTCCTCACTCTCCTTAGAGAAGGGAAATTCAACCCCTCGGGCAGCAACTCCTACCTCCAGTGAGCTGCTGTCCTGCATTTTTTGTTTTGTTTTAGCTCTTCCTTTCCTTGAGTAGAAGGTGTGAAGGCAAATAATAAACCTTTCTTGAGCTTTCCCTTCCTCTTCTCATCTCGCGTAGCCAGCTCTGCATAAACCAGCCCCACCAGCCCTGGAGACAAATGGCCACATTTGCTGAAGCCCTGGAAGGATCCAAAGGAAGCACACAGTTTCAACAATTCCTAATTTTTTTTGTACCTCAGACTCCATCTACCAAATCAATAACTGATGTTCTTAAATGTTTCTAACTGCTTTAAAATTATAGTCCTGTATTTTTTTTTTTTTCAGCATTTACTGAGCACCTATGGAAGCAAACCACTGTCCAAAGTACTGAAGATGCAGAGGCCAATTAAGCCTCAGTCCCCACCCTCAAGGATCTCATGTAAATCAAGTGGCCCCAAGATTCAAAAAAAATACAATGACCGAGCATATCCCAGTGCTATGGCCATCTGCAGTGAGGTTGGAGGTGGGGGGTGGGGAAGGATGGCGAAAGGGAGACAATTGTACTGGGTCATGAAAGAGGAGCTGGAGCTTCCAGATGAACAAGGCCTGAGAGGCAGGGGAGGGAGAACCTTCCAGGTAGAACAGACATAAACAAAGGCCAAAGTTAAGAAATGTCAGAAAGCATGGTGCCACAAGGGAGAAAGGAACAGCCAAGAGGAGGGCCAAAAGGTAAGCTCCTACATCACACTGAGGATCTCGGACTTTGTTACAGGAGTTTCCAAAATTGCTAATGTGTCAGCAACAACTGTATGAATAAATCTGACTTTTTTTCATTGCCAAAGTGATGTATGGGAGGGTTATGGAAAAGCCTCATAAAATCTTAACATCTTCTGATATTACTTTGAAGTGATTTTTCTTTCTTTCTTGTGGAAAAGAGGATGCTCATAGACTCAGCCCATTGTTTTGAATGAGTCCCCCAGAGTCCTCAAAGTGGGGAGAGATGTGCCTATGATTCCTGCCCCCGGGACCACCTACCCCTTTTTTTTTTTTTTAATTTTTTTTTCAACATTTTTATTTATTTTTGGGACAGAGAGAGACAGAGCATGAATGGGGGAGGGGCAGAGAGAGGGAGACACAGAATCAGAAACAGGCTCCAGGCTCTGAGCCATCAGCCCAGAGCCTGACGCAGGGCTCGAACTCCCAGACCGCGAGATCGTGACCTGGCTGAAGTCGGACGCTTAACGGACTGCGCCACCCAGGCGCCTCTTTTTTTTTTTTTTTTAATTTTTTTTTTTTTTCACCTACCCCCTTTTTAACAATTTCCCTGAGAATGCCACTGAGCTTGGCTGTGGCTTGCAGGCACACCCTCTTTGGTCACCCTCTCCGTTCTTTAAATCCTGTCAGCTTGGGGGCTCATGATTGAACAACAAAGAAACCCCACTTTTGGCTGAGGACTGAAAGCAATGCAGATAATATCTAAATACCAAGTTTATAAAAGATAAAAAGATAATAAACACCCTGCGATCGGATACAATCTTTTGATGTCCTGGAAACTATTGTCCCATTGCAGAAGATTAAAGCAGGGTACAGCCCAGAGAGAGACTACATCCTCCCAAACCAGGAAGATTCTGAAAATATCCTATTGTTCCATAAAAATCTAAAGTATAAAATAAAAACACCCCTTTCAACCTTCATCCATAGTCTCAATCGCCATGTAGAAGTTTTTGTTATGAGTTAGTATATCCTTCAAGACCATTTCTCTATCCCCAAAAAAGGACTTTTCACTCCCAGGCCACATAAATCTTTACTTAAGCTAAATCACATGCTAAATTAAAATGGCAGGTATGGGCCCAAGACAGGGATCAACAAATTTTTCTCTTAGTTTCCTGATAGTTACTATTTGGGGCTTTATGGGCTGGCTATACAGTCTGTCAGAACCATTAACTCTGCTGGTGCAGTATGAAAGGAGCCGTGGATAATTCATCAACAAAAGAACGTGGCTGTGGTTCCAATAAACCTTTATTAACAAAAACGGGCCACAATAGGATCTGGCTCACAGGCCACAGTCTGCTGACCCCTGGTCCAGACCTTGAACTCTGTGGGCACTTGTATTTTGTTTAGACTAGAATAAAGTTTCCCGTGCCTGTGGAGATTCAGACCTGAGCAGAGTTTACTTATCTAATTATCTGAAAGTTACAGAACCACATAAGACAGCAAGTATCAGGTGTAACGTCGGGGAGAGGGGCCTCAACACCCACTGAAATGCGGACACTGGAACCTTGCTGGGTTGGGGCTAGGGAAGGAGCTTTACTCTGATCCTTCCAGGAGACACATTTCCAGTCCTCTTAATTAAGGCCATCCACAAATGGCTCGGAAAATGTTTGTGGAGCGAAACAATTTGGGAAACCCGTGAAATGGAACAGACAGCCGTTAGCCTCCACACCCTCCCCCACTCCCTCTGACACCACCGCCCACCAAACGAACACGCTGGAAGAGACCAGCACGCGCAAGCGTATTTTCAATGATTAATCTCACTGTTTCACTTTGAAAGCTAACAGGAAAAAAAAAAAAATGGAAGCATTCCTATTTCCCATTGAAAGTAATCAGAGCTTTATATCCCCTGGTGTTTACATAAAGAGAGCTGTTTATTTAGAATCATTGCTGATAAGAACACCACACGCTCATAACTTATTATATATTCCCTTCCCATTTTGTCTTTTTTGGGGGGGGGGAGGGGGAAGGGAGAATTATGTATATTTTATGATAACCCAAAATGACTTATACATAAAAAATACAGACTTTAAAGATAAAAAGGATTAGTCGCAGGTAATGCATTTTCCATGAGTGGCTATAGGGCCCTCGGTTCCAAGAGGTACCGGCTGCATACAAATGAATTGATAAAAGTCTGATGCTGTGGATGGGTAGCAAGGCTCATGCTTTGCTGGAGATGATTCTTAAAGTTACAATAAATCAGACAGACAGTGTCGGCCTTTGAGGATAAACCTGTGATGGCTTGTTGTGCCTCTCCGAATCGCCTCAGAGGCCCGGGGACTAAAAAGTGCCTAGATGTCACATTAAATCTACCGGGAGGTTGGAGCACTTCAAAGACGAACGCAATCAGATCTGATGGAAAATACATTTTCTGAAAGCTACTGACAAAAAAGTAATCTTTAATGTGGATGTTGAATAACAATTGATATTGTCTTTCCTGACATTTTTCATTATTGCCGTCTTATACAGCCTACTTCATGTATTAAAGCAATATTAACTGTTTGACAGGGACAAATCCTCCAACTATCACATAAGCAATTGTTTCTGAATTGTCCTAGCCCACTGCCTGTAAAACCTATCCCAATAACCGCTTTTAAATATGACGGTAGACTCTTTCTCCTGACTAGCTAGACAGTATCTGAGCTTCAGCCTAGTTCAGTGGAGTCTGGAGAATATTAAAAATGGTTAGGTGGTTATGAGGTGTCATTTGATTATAAGGAAGGAGCAGGGGTGTTTTTTGAAGGTGAGTTTTAATGAGAGAGGTCTATAAAAGTCCTTATTATTCCCCCATCTTCGGTACACATTTATTTCAAGTAGATCTGTACGAATCTCAGAGCTGCCGCAATTCTGGTTGCTCAAAGGGGAAAATAAAGGAATGTACAGAAGATCTTTGTTATTTATGCAATGAAATAAAGCAATCTCTGGCTGTGCGAGAACCTATGAAATACACTGGAATTAAGTCCACCCAATATGCTTCTAGGAAGAAACCCAAGCAGAGCTGGGACGCACATGTCACTTTCAAAACCCAGGGTACTTTGTGAGGTTTGATGTCTTAACCTTCAAGTGTAAATACATGTGGTTCCACTGTAGGTATCTGTAAAGCTTAAAATCTCTAATTGTGTGATGACCTTGAGCTTCTTGAGAAATGGGGGGTTGGGAGAGTTCTACAAGAAGAGTAGGATTTCTTTTTCATGACATGGGACTAATTGTACCCAAGAGTAAAAGAAAACTAAAATCCTGCAATTCAAAAAATCACAAAACCATGTCAATCTGGGTTGTAGAGTCTCAAAACTTATCACTTGCGGCTAAGATACCCAGGGGATGTGATGCGTGTTCTTCCATTTCCCCCCACAATCCCCGGAGTTCCAACTCTCCCATGCCTTGACAATACTGTAGCTCACTTGCATTTTTATGGTGCAGAAGTTTTACTCAAAGTCTGCTTCTCCACTGGGATCTGGTGAGGGAGGCGGCATCCCTCTCCTTTGATACTTGAAATATGGGAGGTAACGGTGGGCAAAATGAACAAACCGCTCCCCACAAATGGCAAATTAGAAGATAACCCATTGCCACTTGGGAGCTTTTCCATGACCTTAGCCAAGTCATTTACCCCTGTTTGCTCTCTATCAGGAGTCCATCTTTTTCTTAAAGGACCAGATATGAGACATTTGTGGGTCATATGACAAATACTCTGTGACAAATACTCAATTCTGCCATTATAACACAAAAGCAGTCCCTGACCATACATACATGAATGGCGTGGCTGAGACTGAATAAAATCCATTTGAAAAAACAGGTGGTAAGCCAGATTTGGCCTACAGACCAGAGTTGACCAATGCCCAGCTCTGGATCCCTTTTCTATAAAATGGGTACAAATATAAAATTAAATCTAATGCTTTTAATTGCTCAACAGATTAAATTAGTTCACAAATGGGACAGTGCTCTTCTAGGAAAAAGCAACAGAAGTCCATAACACAGTGATAGTTACCGTCCAGGAGTCATTTGATGAATAGGTCTATCTTCATAAAATGAAAAGACTCTAGGGGTATCTGGGTGGCTCAGTTGGTTAAGCGTCTGACTCTTGATTTCTGCTCAGATCATGATCTCACAATTCGTGGGATCAAGCCCTGCATCAGGCTCTGCACTGACAGCTGGAGACTGCTTGAGATTCTCTCTCTCTCTCTCTCTCTCTCTCTCTCTCTCTCTCTCTCTCTCTCCTGCCTCTCCCACACTCATGTTCATTTATAGATAGCTAAATGTTTCTAGGTAGACCCAGAGTTGCCTTGAGACAGACCTTTCTGAAGGCTTGAGCAGCCCCTCCTAATAATACAAATATTAAAAAAATGAGATTACTTATTAGCATACAGCAAGAACTGGGGGACTAAAGCCAGCACACAACTACAGTCAGAACCACCGAAGCTAGGTGTGATAACAAGTAGCCAGAATTTCTCCATGGCTTAAAAACCAACAAAGGCTATTTCTGTTCCACACGACATTTACATCTTAGGTCAGCAAGATGGCCCTGTATGTTGTCGGCATTCGGGCCCAGCCTGACAGAAACCTACTCTGACACGGGCTTACGGGCTTCTGTAATCAAGAAGGCAGAGGAAAGCAAACATGTAGAACTTCACACAAGCTCTCAAATGTGGTGCACATCACTCTTCCACTCACATTTCATTGACCTAAGCAAGTCACGAGACTGAACCTGACATAAATAAAGAAGGAAAATCCTTCCCGTTGAGCTCACTTGTGAGCAACGTTGGTGTCTACCATAGGGACCAAAGGGTTTTTCTTAGTGGAAAAAATGAAGGCCCTGACTTGTCTGCTCCTGACTGGTAACCTGACTGAAATCTCTAGGTATCCAGTTGAAAAGAAAAGGGAAGTTCTCACAGACGCCCACCATGAAGAAAGGAAGGCAGGATCAGACCCAGGCTCCACTCCAGGGCCAGAAGGTTCATGGAAAGAAGTGGTTCTAACACAATGGTTCTCTAAGCCCCGCCCCTAACTATTAGTTAAAGAAAGCTGCAACCCAATGACCCTGAGGCCTGACCAGGCATCTGGACTGTACAGGCTTCATGGACAAGACAGCACTCTCCAGGTTGGCCCAATTTTAAAGAGTAACATTTCACAGAAGCTACTGAACATGAGAGACCGAGATTCTGGGACTGCTGGTGACCTGAACAGATCCCCCCCTTAATTGTCTCTCTCTGCCTAGGGTGTGGAGTCAGCACCCATCCAACCAGACCAAGTCAACTCCTAGACCCATGCCCACAGGCAAACTCAACCCCTGCCTATTTGGGGCAAGATGAAATGATCTCAAAAAGGGACTGGAGCCCCGAGCATGATCTGGCTAGACGTGAGGCTGGTGAAAGGGTCCTGCCTGTTACATAAGGAGGAAGGTCTATTCTTTACCAGTGGGAGCTTGCCAGAGGAAGTTCCTCCCTTCCACTGAATTTGTGATGCTAGCCTTCCATCCACCAAGTGAGGATTTAAAGAATTATGTTCTACAACTGGCTGGAAAAAAAGGGATTTTGCCATGTAAGCACTAAATGCATAGAGTAAAGGTGTTGGGAAACAATGAGGAGAGGTTAATCTTCAAAGTTTCCAAATGAGGCTACAGGTCTGTGTTTCAAGGGGTGACTGGAGGGGGTCCTTTTCTGGCCTCTAAAAGCTGCACCTGTAGCTGACCCCAGCTCACTTAAAAGATTCAAGTTTTACTAAAGTAAAAACTCCATCCAAAGACTGGACACACACCTTTCTTCCCAATGACCCTGCTTTCTCTTACCTTGTAACCCCTCACCTGCCATCCCAGGGGCCCAGAGCCTCTACAGTTTGAATACCACGCCTGCACTACAAACTGTGTGGCTCTGGGCAAGTCACTTAACCTTTCTGCGCCCTTGTATTCACATCTGCAAAAAAGGAAAAAAAAGGAAATAGCAATATTTACTTCATAGAGCTGTGAGGATTAAGTAAATTAAACCTAAGGCTTTCAGGGGAATGTCTAACACATAGCGATTCCTCCAGCAGCAGCCAACACTATCATTTGCATCTAAACATCCATCCACCTCAGAAATTCTCACATGACCCTTCTCTCTAGCCTCCTGAGACAGTGAAGACAATAAAATTACTATTTATTAACCAACTATCATATACCAGAAAATACATTTAATCTCCTATTTATGACTTTAATCTCATTTATAAGAGCTCTATACAGGGTACCTGGATGGCTCAGTCAGTCAAGCATCTGACTCTTGATTTCAGCTCAGGTAATGATCACACAGTTCCCGAGTTTAAGCCCCGCGTTGGGCTCTGTGCTGACAATGTAGAGTCTGCTTGGGATTCTCTCACGCTCGCTCGCACTCTCTCTCTCAATAAACATTAAAAAACAAGAGTCCTATATAGTAGACATGATTGTGTCCATCTTACAGATGAGGAAAATGAGGCTTGGGTTAAGGAACTTGTCCAAACCCAGAGCTAAAAAGGAGATTTAGCACTGACTGTGAAGTGCGTGTGTCCCTTCACTGGGGTGTGCTGGTTCTCCCCCTTCCCTTTCTGAGCCAAACAAAGGAAGAGATGGGGAGGTGGGGGGGAGGGGAAGGAGATCCCTTCGACAGATGGATTCATCAGTCAAAATAAAACAGCAGGGAGGAGGGGGAGGTAGCACAAAACAGACTGTGGGAGAGCAGTGCCATCCGAAGCCCTCTAAAAGGTGACTGCGCCTTATCACTTAATTCCATGAGGACCTGTTGCTTTGCCACTTTACAGCCAGGAGAAGACAAATATCCCTTGTGAACATGTGTCTAAAGTTCATCTCTGCCATCTCCACACCCCAGCCCCCTGTTGCACATTCCTGGAGACCCTCACAGAACCTTCTGCCCCTTCCAAACCTTCCTCCCCACTGGAGACACATATCCATGTGGATTTGACAGACCTCTGAGATTGAAAACAAAGCAATCTGGCCAAATGAAAGCTCTCTGAAGTGTCCCCAGGGAGATGGGTGCTGGCAAGCTCACTAAGTCTCCAGCAGTTGGGACCTGGGAGGCAGGAGCCCTGGATTCCACTCCTGTCACCAGCCCCCTGGGGCAAGATCCCTCCCCCAACCCCGGAAGTTTCTGGAATCTCCTCCTCGATAGACCCATTGGTCGGCCTGTAAAAAGAGAAAAGGAGGTGATCTTAAAGATTCTTCCAACTTGAAAAAGCAAATTCCAAAGCTATCCTGTTCCCCAAGGAGATGCCCCACACATACCCCTTTAAGTTCTGGAAAATTCCAAGTGGACTCCAGAGTTGTCGTTATCGAAACATGCAGTCGCCTTCCACTTTGTCATTTCAGTTAAACAGACCAGCTTTAACAGAAGACAGTTAACCTTACATATCCAAATAATTAAAACCAGGTAAATGGCAACCAAGTTTCAAATGCTCCACTTTTATATAAAACACAAAGCAAAGCCCTTGTCCTGAAAGTACAACAAACAGAAAACCACAATAGAGGGAAGAGAGACTTTGTGCCCAAATAGGAAGTGAGAAGTTGGGAAGATGCTTGAAAACCACCAAGCGCATACTATCACCTGACGTGTGTTGGTAATAGGAATACTTGTCCACAGGTTTTGATTATCGTTCTTTGTAAGTTATGCAGGAGAGAAGAATCTTCTCTCTCGGAAGGGGAAAGGGCAGAAAGGAGACCAGTATGGGGCACCTATTCCATACCAGGCCCTGTGACAGGTGCTAGCACACCTGACCTCACAGAATCCTCGCCCCAATCCTACAGGGACGCTACTTCTGCTGAAGACAACGTTGGTGTCCCCCTCCACCCTCCACTGAATTCCTATGTTTAAACCCTGACCTCCAAGGTGACTGTATTTGAAGGAGATTAGGATATGGGGGTGGAGCTCTCCTAAATGGGATTAGTGCCTCTTCACACACCCTTCAGCTGCAAGGACAGAGCAAAAAGGCCACCTGTGAACCAGGAAGTGGGCCCTTGCCAGACACCCAGTCTGCTGGCAACTTGATCTTGGACTCTTCTAGCCTCCAGAACTGTGAGAAATAAATTGCTGTTGTTTAGAAGGCTCCCGGTCTCTGGTATTTTAGTTTGTCAGCCGACAAGAAGGAAGATAAGCCCTGTCCTTTTCAGACCAAGAAACTCAGCTTTGTAGAGTTTACAATGACCCTAAAACCACCCCAAACCAGGTGGCAACAAACTCTAAATTCTACTTTCCAATTGTAAATCCACTTGTATCAGGCCCTGTATCCAGCCATGATGGCTCAAAGGGCTAACACAACAGGACAAAGAGCTCATATGCAGCAAAACAATTAGAAAACGATATATAAGACATCAGCTTATGAGACATCAGCTACCTTTGCCGTGCAATACCCATTTATCACTCTAACAGTTGAATAGAAGCCATACCTGGTGGGCCCATGCTGGCACTGCTGTCTTTACTGCCCTGGCTCAAGGGGTAGACAATTACAACCCTGCCTGGCCATCAGCACCCTGACTTCACTAGCCACAGGGCCAGCTTCAGGAACAGTTGGATCCACCCGTTGCAATGAAACAGGTCTGCTCTGCACATAGCTGTCCCCACTTGGGAGCAGAGATGGCCACCGGCCATCACGAGCATATGCCCTATGACCAGCCTACCAACCCCAACAGACTTAAATTATTTTTTTTCTGCAAAGCCCCAGGCTGATTCTTATCTGTCCAACTTTGGTCAAACATTCTCCTTCGAACTAACAGGGTGGGCCAGATAAAATACAGGATGCCTCCTTCAAGCTGAATTTCAGATAAACACTTTTTTTTTTTTAAGTATATTCCACACAATATTTGAGACACACAGACACTAAAAAAAATCGTAACAGTTTACCTGAAGTTCAAAAGTCCTGTTCTGCTCGTTGTTTTAATTCCGATAACCCTAAGAGCCAACCATTGTGGCCAAGAGGGGTGAAACAGTAGAAGGCTTTGGGCCACAGCTGGGTTGCATGCCGACCCCACAGCATGGGAGGAGAGTGGGGTCAATTTCATCTAAGCCCCATTAACTGAGAGAAGGGTAGCCCTCCAAAGGAAAGGGCTCCCCTCCTAGGAGAGAGGGAATGGCTCTTTAGCAGCCAAGAACAACAGATGCCCACGAGAACCAAAGTGAGTGTCTCTAAGGAAGGGGAGCATATGTTTTTGGCGGGGGTGAGGGGCCTGTGGGCCAGCTAAGTGGGAGAAAGGAAGCCTGAGCGGGCTCTTCCTCAACCTTCCAAGTCTGTGTTTTTACCCACACACAGTTGCCAGATTGCTCTAAAAAAGCAACAGCTGTGGAAACTGACAGTTTACAGGGGTGATAAATCGAATTAGTAAAGTATTTCAATTAAAGCCATATCTAACTAAAAAACAAGAAGTCATCTCCGAACAAATAAATTAGTAACTTCAATTTGTGGAGCCTTCAAGTGGAAGATTTCAGTGCTTACCTACTCCATCAGTTTGCTTTTCTTGTAGCAAGTGCCTCATACAATGGTGTGGATACAGCTCACCGTTTCGGGTGGGGAAGATACGAACGGAAACCAAAATCTGAAACTAGGTATTGATGTCATGTTATTCCTTTGGAGGGGGCTGGGGGGAGGGGGTTCTTAACCACTTAAATCCAAACTTAGTTTCAGATTTGCCTATAATTTCCCATTGTGTGTCGGCGAAGAGGGCATTCCAAAACCTCTCTGTGGGGTCTGCCTGTCCAGCTCCATCAGCGGGGTGGCCAGGCCCCACAGGGCTGTGTTCTCTTTCCCAAGCCAATTCATCTACATCTGTAACATTTTAAAAAGAACTCACAGATAGGTCCTTCTCCAACAGATCCTTTTTCCGCAGCTTAGAAAGTCATTCGCCTGCACAAAATGAATGGCCTGGAGAAATCACTGAGCCTCTTATTCTCCCAGGGTCAGGGCCAGCACAGCCCCCAGACTGCAGGGGCCCAGGGCCCCACAATGGGCTTCAAGCCTTCAGCGCCCCCTCCCCCTTCTCCCAAGGAAATCACATCTTTTTCCAGATTCCTCACTTCATCTTGATTTTCAGCTGATGGGTAATTCAGGACTAATTAGGTGATTGCTTTCATTTATGGTAGCAGTCGGGAGTGGGGGTATGAAATGGCATTGCCCCTATTCTTGTTGGAAAAATAAATTACACCCATTGTTACTGGAGATCTTATTTTTCCCCCCAATCAAGCAAATTAGCAGCTTGGTTCATTTTCCCAGCATTCACTCCTGAGCAGACTGCAGCGCCCTGGAATGTGGCTTAGAGCTGTGTGGTCAGTACAATTGTTTGGGGCTGTTTGTGCCAACAATGAGAGGAGACGGCTGTCTCCGAAAGACGAGTGGCACTTGTCTTGCTTAGACCAAGGAGGCTGGGCGAGCAGCCGGCAGGCCCGGCTTCTGAGGAAGATATACACCGCCATCTAGTGGAGATGAAGGCTCACTGCAATGCATTCGTTTCCCAGCTTCTGCTTCTGGCCAGTAAGGACGAGCAATAATGCTTCTTTTAAGTTACTACACATAATATGGACTCTCTGCATCTCCAGGAGGGAGTATATGTTTGCTTCAATGGCCGTAATGCAACTACAACTCAGTACTTGCGCAATGTTTCTCTTATGGGCAGTTCTCTTTGGTCTGGACTTCCAGGTCCTAAATGGGACAGTCACTGCCTGCACAATGGGTATACGTGAATCTGGGTAGTTCTCTTGGGTTCCTAAGTACAGAGGGCAGAGAACATCATCACCTTCAGACAACAGCCTCTTTCACCTCTGCCCCCTCTCCATCACCTCTCATCTCCCCCAGAGCAAGGCCAATTCCAAGGCACACAATGTAGAGGCATTCGAAGAAGCCTGCTCACCAGGGGCTGTGCAACTTCAGGACAGAAGCCAGAAACCACCAACTCCTAAGACTTTTTCTAATCTTGGTGGGGAGGAGCGTTCCCACCCTCTGACTCCTGATGACACGTGAGTTCGTGCCTTCTTCCTTCTCACTCATTCTACCCTATATGAAGATCATAGTTGCCCATTTTACTACAGGAACCATGATTTTCTTGGGGTTTGTGTACAGGAAGGAGAGAAAGGGAGAGCACACATAAATCCCAATATGGAAGGCTTTGGGGTAGTGGTTCTCAACTAGGGGCAGTTTTACCCCCAGGAGATATTTGGCAATGTCATGGGACCTGCTGGATTGTCAGAACCTGGGGGCTACTAAAAATCCTACAACACACAGAGCAGCGCCCCACCCCCCACAATTATTATCCACCCCAAAACGTTAACAGGGCTTAGGAAGCCTGGTTTAGGACAACAAAGATTGCCCTCAGTAATCGGGTTATGATAACACCGATGGATGGTCCTCAAATGAGCCACACTGCAGAGACCGTAGATGGAGAATTCAACTTCTCCCAAATCAGTATTTACCACCTTTAAACTCTTCCATTTTTAAACATAATTTAGCTGTCTTTTTCTCCCTCCCTGCCGCTGCTGGGAAGAGAAAGGATTGGAATGGGGGAGGGGAAGGCGATAGAAAAGGAGGATTAGAAACATGACCTGTTTCTCCTGGAGAAGCTGGGCACATTCCTCTCTCTGAGGTGCTTTGTGACCGAGCAGGGTACAATTAAAAGCACAATAATTTGCTTGTTATTCAAGTCAGGCATTAGTCCGGGTAATGGCGTGCTTGGTGGAGAGATGGATTTCCTTGTTAGGAGCTAAGCACAGGATTAGCTGAATTCTCCATGGAGAAATCTTGATTTGTTCAAGGTCTTTCATGTTTTCTACAGAGAAGGGATTATGTCTTCTTAAAGAGGGGCCTTGCTTAAAAAGCTACAAAGTATAAGAAAAGGATTTAGGGCAGAGGGGCCTGTGGTTAAGTAGCTGAGGGGTACAGGGAATTTTAGAGCAAAGGATTATTTAAAGCCATAAAGTTCAAAAAATAATTGGTTTAGCACTACTGGGTCAGTGCCGGCAAGTACGCTGTAAAGGCAATTAAGCATGAGCTAATATTCATTTTACTTTGGCTAATTATTGCATGGATCCAGGAGGGGTGGGGGGAAGGGAGCATGCCCCCTCCCTGGCAATCAAGGAGTGCGTTGTTTTTGGTTCCTCTGCCTTACCGGCATGCTTGTTTTTGTTGGGGTGCCCAGAATCCAGGCATCACAGAGAACTTTTAGGCAAAACGCAGGAAAATTGTTCTCTCGAGGCAGATCGGTGCATATTCTGCTATCCCAGGGACCAGGTACAAACCACTGTTAGTCTTAACTCCATTGATAGCATTAGGCAGAAAGGACACAAAGTCAAAAAATGAAATAAAAAATAAAAAAAGGAAAAGCTGATTTCACTAATGCCCTTGCTAAGCCTCGGTGGGGGGCTCACAGTCAGGGCTACTTTGTCACCCAGGAACACTTGAGGATGCCAAGAGACCTTTCTGGTTGTCACACTGGGGAGGGGTTACTGGCAGCTACAGGACAGAGACCAGAGACGCTGCTGAATATCCTGCAATGCACAGGATGGGCCCCCACAACAAAGAGCTGTCAGACGCAAAATGTCCCCAGTGCTGAGGGTAAGAAATCCCGGCGTAGACAGAGGCAATGGTGTCTCGTTGGGTAGATGAAGGTTTTCGCCATCTTCCCTTCCTCAAATCTGGACTGCCAAGTGCTCAGAGGACCAGGTTATGCTAAGCCAGACTTCCCTTTTCCACACTCAGCCTTCTCACACTCCAGGAGACGAGGTGACACCACGGGCGACCTGCCCTGGTTGTGCTGAGGCCACCACAAGAAGCGGCTGTGCCTGACCTAACCCTTCCAAGCTTCCCACACCCCCAAGAGGGGAGAGAGCTGCAAATGCCCCAGCTTCCGAGTGTTGAGGACTTTTGCTCCTTTTGAGATGACACATTCCTGTGTGAAGTGGGTTCCGGGAAGCCACTGTCCCGCGGCTTTAAAGGCAGGAAGAGCCAGCAGCTATAAGAGACCACTTCCTGTCTGGTGAATGACAGTTCTCATCCTGAGGGAGGTTAACGCCTTGGACAAGAGCTTCCATGGAGCTAGTTAAAGCCGAGGGGCTATGAATCAGGACAATTCCAAGGCCTGGACCTCAACTCCGTGGGAGAATCTCAAGGATGCACTTCAGCTCCATTTACAGGAGAGAAGAGAGGGCTGCGGAAGGGCAGTGAGGTAGCTACAGTCACGAGTATGGCATGTGCACTGTTCTGGAAATTAAAACAAAGGTGTAACAAAGATGAATTCTTTTTTTTTTTTTTTAACATCGTGTCTTTCTCCACCCAACATGAAAATAAATAGCCTACCGGCCCCCAGGTTTCTGGGGTATCATCGCTACAGAAAGGCTCAAGGAGGTGTATCTGTGATGACCCATCCCACATACAGTCAACGCTCAATGAACGCTTGCACACGTCGCCAAGGTTTCAACCTTGACCCTTCAGGAAATGTCCTTTCCACTCAAACTGTCCAGACAGACTGCTAACAGATGAAACGGATTCTCGTTCCATCTGGTGTAGATTCTCCTATACCAAATTCCCGAGGGCCTCGCCAAAAGGATCTTAATGGTACATCAAAGCACCACTACTGGCTAACAAAACTTTTCATTCAGGGGTGCCCGGGTGGCTCCGTCAGTTGAGCATCAGACTCTTGATTTCAGCTCAGGCCATGATCTCACAGTTCATGGGCTCGAGCCCTGCACCAGGCTCTGTGCTGATGGTTGGGAGCCTGCTTGAGATTCTCTCTCTCCCTCTTTGTCTGCCCCTCCCCCGCTGGCTCAAAGTAAACAAACATTTAAATTATTTGCCAGTCACATTTCACGTGCTAAGTGATTGTAGTCTGGAAGCCCCACGCTTGATCTGTTCCTTCTACGTCCAACAGCATTTGGCAGGTGACATGCTTTTACAAAAGCCAGGGTGCCCCTCCCAATCCTGTGTTAATATATAATCTCTGGGGGGGGGGTCTCATGAGGGACAAATTTCCTAGTTCCAGAGGGGGAACTTGCAGCAGGCTTTTCCTCCAGATGAAGGGCGGCTTTTCACACACCAAGAAACAGACTTACATACACACAAAGGTCAAGTCACTTTCTGTCCATATTCTCAAGGTAGGCCCTGAAGGCACTGTTTATAGTCTGACGCTAGACGTGTGGGGAAGATTCCCATCCATTGGAGATCCTGGGGCCCAGTGGCCTGCATCATCAGCTCTACCTGTTAAATTTCCTCAAGTACTGACTCTACCTCACAGTGGCAACAACAGAAGAGTAGGCCAACAAAACAATAGGCCAGAGTGGGGTGGGGATGGGGACGCCCATACCACTGCACAAGTGGTTTCCCTCCCCGTTCATTAGACAGCTCATGAGATGAGACCCTAGGTCCAACTCTGTCTGTAGAAGCATGCAGCTGCTACCTGTCGGCAATGCTGACCACTCATTTGCCCACAGGCGTGTATTCTGTCTACGATGTGGGTGTCGAGCACTGGGGATAGAGCTGAAAGCAGCAGTAAGTGTCTACCTAGACAGAGAACCAGAAACACTTCAAATCCAAGCATTCAGTATAGATCCAGCTGGAACACACAAGAACCACTGGAGCAACAAAGAGTCAGTGGGAGGACAGGAGGAGGAAGCCGGGTTCTGGATGAGCTTAGGAACAGATGGTACATGGGGCACCTGGGTGGCTCAGTCAGTTAAGCTTTCAACCCTTGGTTTCAGCTTAGGTCGTTAGCTCACAGTTTTGTGAGTTTGAGCTCTGCATGGGGCTCTACACTAACTGTGCAGAGACTGCTTGGGATTTTCTCTCCCTCTCTCTGCCCCTCCGTTGCTTGTGCTCTCAAACTTAAAAAAAACAAACAACAAAACAAAAAAACAGATGGATATGGACAATCAGCATGGAAACTCGAGGTAATTCCAACAGGGCCATGGAAGCAGAAGGCATATTTCAGGGACTGGGAAGAGACTGGAACATGGAGTTTATTTTTAATATATGAAATGTATTGTCAAATTGGTTTCCATACAACACCCAGTGCTCATCCCAAAAGATGCCCTCTTCAATACCCATCACCCACCCTCCCCTCCCTCCCACCCCCCATCAACCCTCAGTTTGTTCTCAATTTTTAAGTCTCTTAAGCTTTAGCTCTCTCCCACTCTAACCTCTTTTTTTTCCCTTCCCCTCCCCCATGGGTTTCTGTTAAGTTTCTCAGGATCCACATAAGAGTGAAAACATATGGTATCTGTCTTTCTCTGTATGACTTATTTCACTTAGCCTCACACTCTCCAGTTCCATCCACGTTGCTACAAAGGGCCATATTTCATTCTTTCTCATTGCCACATAGTATTCCATTGTGTATATAAACCACAATTTCTTAAAATTTTTTTTTCAACGTTTATTTATTTTTGGGACAGAGAGAGACAGAGCATGAATGGGAGAGGGGCAGAGAGAGAGGGAGACACAGAATCGGAAACAGGCTCCAGGCTCCGAGCCATCAGCCCAGAGCCTGACGCGGGGCTTGAACTCCCGGACCGTGAGATCGTGACCTGGCTGAAGTCGGACGCTTAACCGACTGCGCCACCCAGGTGCCCCTAAACCACAATTTCTTTATCCATTCATCAGTTGATGGACATTTGGGCTCTTTCCATAATTTGGCTATCGTTGAGAGTGCTGCTATAAACATTGGGGTACATGTGCCCCTATGCATCAATACTCCTGTATCCCTTGGGTAAATTCCTAGCAGTGCTATTGCTGGGTCATAGGGTAGGTCTTTTTTTAATTTTCTGAGGAACCTCCACACTGCTTTCCAGAGTGGCTGCACCAGTTTGCATTCCCACCAACAGCGCAAGAGGTGGAACATGGAGTTTAAACATGAAGTAGAGAGAGAAGATGCTGGAAGGAGGTCCAGGGCTCGATTATGGTAATCTTGAACATCCAGCTTAAACCATTTGAGCTTTACTATGTGTCACTGATGCGCTATGGAAGGATTTCAGCTTAAGATGTCCATGATGCCGTAAGAAATGGAACCAGAATGAACTGGGGACTGGGAGACAAGTCTACTATTACAAATCCTGTAACTGCTGGGGGGAGAAAAATCCCAATGTAAAATGGTGTATGGGTTTACTCAGACCACCATAACAGAATACCACAGACTGGGTGGCTTAAACAACAGAAATTTTCTCTAAGTTCTGGAGGCTTGAAGTCCAAACATCAAGATGCCAGCAAGGTTGATTTCCTCGGAGTCTCTCTTCCTAGTTGGCAAACGCCTGTCATCTCGTGGTGTCCTCACATGGCCTTACCTCTAGGTGTGCACAGAGAGAACAGCTGCTGGTGTCCTTTCATCTCCTTATCAAACCATCAATCCAGGGGCACCAGAGGGCTCAGTCTGTTAAGTGTCCAACTCTTGGTTTCTGCTCAGGTTGTGATCCAACAGTTGGTGAGATCAAGCCCCACATTGGGTGCCACACTGACAGCACGGAGCCTGCTTGAGATTCTCTCTCTCTGCCCCTACTCTGCTCACTCTCTCAAAACAAATTTAAAAAATATAGGGGCACCTGGGTAGCTCAGTTGGTTATGTGTCCAACTTCGGCTTAGGTCATGATCTCACGGTTCATGAATTTGCCCTGCATCGGGCTCTCTTCTGACAGCTCAGAGCCTGGAGCCTGCTTTGGATTCTGTCTCCTTCTCTCTGCCCCTCCCACTCTCATGCTCTCTCTCAAAAATAAACATTTTAAAAATTTAAAAATAATATGTGTGTGTGTGTGTGTGTGTGTGTGTGTATAAAATAAATAAAACCACCAATCCTTTCAGACACACACCCCACCTCTAGGACCTCCTTTACCTTCATAACTTCTTTTAAAGGACCTATCTGCAAATAGTCACATTGGGGGTGATGGCTTCAACATAGGGATTGGGGAGGGGACACAAACAGTCCTTAATAAATGGTATGAGCTTCGACTCAAATAGTTACAATTGAAAAGCAAGGGAAGGGACAGGCAAAAGGCTTTGGAAGGACAGATGAAAAGTATTTATGAAGGGTAGAGAGGCATCCAAAACAATACTAACGTTATCAACCCAAAAGCATGGGGTGGGGGGTGGAGATGCTTCCCACCACAGAGCAGGCCCCCTGCAGGACTTAAAATGCCATTACGCTCCCCCCACACACACCCCCACAGGGAGACTCCTGACTTTTCTAATGCAAAAACAACCCCTCTTTTATTATATTTGAATTGTTAGTACCAAATATAAGGAGTTTTTAGGGTTGTGCAAGAGACTATAACTATGGAAAATGGAATGAAATTAAACGAAGGGAATGGAGACTTGAGCAAAAAAAGACCATGATATTGAGCTCTGCAAGACAGGATAATATTCAGTTTCCCAACGGAAGTAAGCACTGCCACATTCCTTCAGCGACCCAAAGCCAGTTTCAAAATGGCACAGAAGTATGTTCAGCAGACCACTGTCAGATGCCTTGAAGCCCCTGCCTTCTTCATCTGCTGAGATACCAGAGATCCGATGTCACAGGCCAGACCATCAAACCTTCTGACCCGCCCTGCAGGTGCAGTAGCCTTTCATCATCTTAACTAAAAGCTAGTTCCATCAAAACCCTGAATATTGTTCACTAGCTGGCTTAGATGGGGCTGCAGGAGCAGAACCTGGAATGAAGATTCGTGCACATGTGGTTTAGTACACACATGCTCCCAGGGGAGACCTGGCAAGGGAGGGGGGCCTGGGCAGGACAGGGTGGAGAGGAGTCCACAACAAGGTGCATGCATGGCAAGTCCTGCAAAACATATAGCTTCATCGAGGTCCCTCGAGGAACTAGGCCATCAGGACACACAAAGTCTGCCTCAGAACTGGGACAGAGGAGCTGGGTTTTCCTACTCTTTCTCCCACTCATCACTGCTTAAGGGCTGCACCCGCGTGATTTCCAGACACTGCGGTCCCTCTGGCTATCCGGGCAAATTCTAGTAGTCCAACCGCAGTTTGTCCTAGAAGGAGCTTCAGGAAACTTCTGTTGGCAGTGAAAGCCCATCAAAGCCAGGGGGAACACAAAAACTGTAAAAAGAAACCCACGGGGATTTGAACTACATATGCCCTATTTCCTAAAATGTACACAAAGGAAAAAGTCACGGATGTGCATGACAATTTAACGCGGTATGTTGTTGCAGTGTTTTAAAAATGCTTATTTATTTTGAAAGAGAGAGTGCAAGCATGAGTGGGGGAGTGGCAGAGAGAGAGGGAGAGAGAGAATCCCAAGCAGGCTCCATGCCTAGCACAGAGCCCAATGCAGGACTCGATCCCACGACCATGAGATCATAGCCTGAACAGAAATCAAGAGTTGGACACTCAAGCGACTGAGCCACCCAGGTTGCAGTGCTATTTAAAATGGATGTGTCTTGGGGCACCTGGGTGGCTTAGTTGAGTAAGTGTCCAACTTTGGCTCAGGTCATGATCTCACGGTTGTGAGTTCGAGCCCTGCATCGGGCTCTGCGCTGACAGCTCGGAGCCTGGAGCCTGTTTTGGATTCTGTGTCTCCCTCTCTCTCTGCCCCTCCCCCGCTTGTGCTCTGTCTCCCAAAAATAAATCCTACACAAAAGTAACAAACAAAATAAAATGGATGTGTTGGGGTGCCTGGGTGGCTGTCATTAAGCATCTGACTCCATTTAGGCTCAGGTCTTAATCTCATGGTCATGAGATTGAATCCCACATGAGGCTCCACACTGGCACGGAGCCTGCTTGAGATTCTCTTTCCCTCTTTCCCCCTCCCCTGCTCACGCTCCCTTAAAAATAAACAAAAATTTTATTTTTTATTTTTTTTTTTAACATTTATTTTTGAGACAGAGAGAGACAGAGCATGAATGGGGGAGGGTCAGAGAGAGGGAGACACAGAATCCGAAACAGGCTCCAGGCTCTGAGCTGTCAGCACAGAGCCCGACGAGGGGCTCCAACTCACGGACCGCGAGATCGTGACCTGAGCCGGGGCTCGAACTCACGGACCGCGAGATCGTGACCTGAGCCGAAGTCGGCCACTCAACCGACTGAGCCACCCAGGCGCCCCAAACAAAAATTTCAAATGGATGTATCACATGGCATGTTTCAAACAACAGAACCTCGACTCGAACTGGGTTCAGTAATGAAGCAATCTGCTCATTAGCACACACAAAGACCCCAAAGTAATTGGAGTCTCCACCATAGTTTTAGGTGCACCCAGCTTCATTTTCTCCCACTCTCCCTGGCTCTGCCTTTCTCCATGTGCTGACTTTGTCCTTCCTTTGGCTTCAGTGGGACTTAAGGAAAAAATGGCTGCAGCTGTTCTAGAAGCAGAGAGATTTTTCTGTTTTCCCAACCAAAGAACACATGCTGAGGTTCATTCCAACTGAAGTAACTCAGGTTCCTTGTTCCCTCCTCAACAAATCTGCAGCAAAGGGCATGGGGTTCCATGAAGTAGTTGAAGCCAAAGAGGGCTAATCTGAGGGGGGAGAGAGAGAGAAGGAAAATCCCACCCAAACCGCATAACCAATAACAGTGGACAAGTTCTACAAAGCAGGGCAAAACTGAACACAACCTCAATATCCTTCACAGGGCATTGGTTTTACAAGTTAAACTATCATTCAGTGAACTGCTACACATCCACTTAAAACATATAACAATAGAAAAAGATGTTCTAAATGTGCATTTATATGGACAGAGTAGATTATAGAATTTTTAGAAAGATATACAGCGCTTTGTTAATGGCAGTCATCTCTATGCCTTGGCATCGTGTTTGGTTTTCATTATTTTTGTGTTAAACTTTTACTTGTGCTTATTCATATTTTCCAAAGTTTTATAATAAAATGTATTGTGTTTTTAAGTTTGAGAGAGAGAGACAGAGAGACAGAGAGAGAGAGAGAGCACACACACCAGTGGGGGAGAGGCAGAGACAGGGGGACAGAGGGTTCGAAGTGGGTTCTGCACCAACAGGCTGACAGCAGAGAGCCCTATGTGGCACTCGAACTCACGAACCGTGAGATCATGACCTCAGCCAAAGGCAGACACTTAACCGACTGAGCCACCCAGGCACCCCTCTATTACTATGTAAAGAGAAAAATATCCATTCCATGATCTTCATGCTTTTTACAAATCTGCAAATTCCTCACATTTGCCTTTCCGGTTAATGCTCCAAAATAGGCAGAGGTTTGTTGGGGGGGGGGGGGGGTTGTTTTTTAATGAAACAGGTCCAAACAAAATAAAGTGACATGTCCAGTTTCTCCCAGTAACCTTTTACAGGAAGCTATATGAAAATCAAGGTACCTCGGTTTCTGGCACAATTCTGTTCAAACACCCATGTTCCATCCTGCCTGTCTTCAGGTAAGGGTTCTTTACACACTTACTCCAAACAAAATCAGTGCTGACAGAGGGACCTCTCCCCTGGGCACCAGAACGGCTCACCATTTCAAGGGACTGCCAATACTTGTCACTGCAGAAGCAGACGAGGGGCCCCTACTGCAGAAGATATTGGTGACAGGCAGTACTTGAAATACTCCCAGAAACCCCCAGAAGTGATGCGTGGCCACCAGCTGGTGCCAATCCTGTTGGAACATGAAGCCTGGCTCCATTTCCGCTGGTCATTTTGTACTTCTTTAATTATCTGTGCCTGTGTGACAGAATTGATTCAACTGTCAGGGAGCGGGAACTCTCTCAGCCACCAGGCCCAAAGCCGTGCTGGGCTGTCTTTCTTCTCGCTCCACCAATAGTGCCATCCATTCTTCCCTTGAAAACATAGCATTAAGGGAAAGATCAAAATGCCAGGTCTATGCCCTTACTGAACCACACCAGATGGGATTCCGACAGATAACTGTCACGCCCCCACCCTCATCACCAGCACCGAATCTCTCAAAGCCATTCGGGATCATTTCATTGTAGCCTTCATGCATTCTCCATGAAGCAACAGCCTTCTTCTAAATTTCAGCCATTATTTCAGATTGCCCAGGCCATACAGAGCCTCAGAATTCTGAAAACTGGCGAAACACTTAAGGTTCTTTTATTAATGGTACTATGGTTCCAACATCAGCAGGCTCCTTGGAGGACATTTTCCCGATCTGTGGCTGCACTCAGTGCTGTCAATTTTTCTTTATACATGGCCACATTGAGTGCTGGACTCACAGGAAGATGATGCCTCTGCTTCTTTTACCTTTGGGTCATGTGACCAACTCTGGCCAATTCGGCATGACACTGATGCCTGTCATTTCTGAGCCCAAGCACTTGACTGACAGTGAGACCCTCCATCTACCCCCACCTGCACCCTCAACCAAGAAAATACATGTTGAGATAGGCATGTCACAAGGTCAGACCAGACTTTATCATTGAGCCAATCTTTGGAAGAGTGTTCCAGACCCACAGGCAATATTAAGTGAATGAAAAACAAATGTGTTTTAAAGATACTTAAACCCTGTGTTGATGGTTACAATAACACCTTGACTAACATGGTGTTTAATAGGAGTCAGTCCTGGGCCCTTCACATGCATTATCTCCCCTATTCCTCAAAACAACCTGATAAGATACAGTCCATTACGATTCCACCACTTCACAGAAGAAACCAAGAAGTAACCTGTCCAATATCACACAGCAACTAAGTCATGGAACCAGGATTACACTCCAGAATTTGCACTCCTGACCACCATGTTGCTACTAGGGGTGGAGTTTAAACAAAAATGAAATCAAAAAGCCAAAGGTGAGCTACCTAATCAGGAGTGGAGTCAAAAGGAGGAAAGAAGAAGGGAGTAAGAAAGCCTTAAGGTAGAGAGTTAAGGCAATTGACCATTGTAAGTAGACACCTTTGGAGAGGCCTCCAACGTAATGCTCAACAATTTACAGAAGAGTCACGGGTTAGAAACCACAAATGGACAAATAAATGAGCAGTTATCTTAACTAAATGACATTTGTGGAAATGGAGCATATCACCAGCAACATGAGGATAGGACAGTTTTGCCTACTTTCACGCTAAGAATAATCACCTGTGGTCCTGTTGAGTAGGACACTGAGAATTTTAACCTCAAAATATTTTACTTCCAATGACAATCCCAATACCAACTTCACAGAGTCCTCAACAAAAATGTCAGAAATTTATCGACCATACGTTTGTTTAGAATACCGGGTTTTGTGGGGCGCCTGGGTGGCTCAGTCGGTGAAGCCTCCGACTTCAGCTCAGGTCACGATCTCACGGTCCGTGAGTTCGAGCCCCGCGTCGGGCTCTGGGCTGATGGCTCAGAGCCTGGAGCCTGCTTCCAGTTCTGTGTCTCCCTCGCTCTCTGCCCCTCCCCCGTTCATGCTCTGTCTCTGTCTGTCTCAAAAATAAATAAACGTTAAAAAAAATTTTTTTAAATAAAAAATATAAAAAAAAAAAAAAGAATACCGGGTTTTGTGTTCCACTCGAGAGTAAAGCAAAGAATCCCAAGAAATAACACTGAAACAGAATTAAGGAGCCCCTTAAGGAACAAACACCTACGTCACCCCTTTTAAGACATTTTCAGGATGTGATTTTAGACATCTCCAGAAGTTAGTAAGGAACATAGATCTAAATCCAAAATTTCAAGTAGTAAACATGAAAAGCGATTCTTTGGTAAATTAAAATTCACATTTTCTAATCAAGTTGACAAGTATCTACATATACACACACGTACATATTTTATTATGCTTTGAGAAAATCCAACTGGAATTATCAAGACAATAGTACCATGTCTTAATATTTCCAAAGCGTAACTCACCCTAAGTACCGACAATGAAAATACGTATTCTAATTTAACCCAAAACTATGGGCTTGCTTTACAGTTTATGGAATTGTCGCAGTTTCAGAATCTACCTGCCTTTCTCTTCTGCATTTCATTCCTGGTTTCAATTCCCCTCCTTTTCTAGCCTATAGCATTCATGCTTTTTCGATTAGAGTCAGGGCTGAATTTCAGCAAAGGACAGAGACCCCCACTAGGAGAGGGGGGTGCCATCTGCAAACCTTAGTAAACTGTGCCTCTAAACACATAAAAAATGTCCAAGGAATTCAAATGGATAAAGAAGATGTGGTTTATATATACAATGGAATACTGCTTGGCAATGAGAAAGAATGAAATCTGGCCATTTGCAGCAACATGGATGGAACTGGAGGGTATTATGCTAAATGAAATAATTCAGGCAGAGAAAGACAGATACCATATATTTTCACTATGTGGATACTGAGAAACCTAACAGAAAAGTTAGGGAAAAGTTACAGAGAGGGAGGGAGGCAGGCAAACCATAAGAGACTCTTCAATACTGAGAACAAACAGAGGGTTAATGTAGGGGTGGGGGAGAGGGCAGAGTGGGTGATGGACATTGAGGAGGGCACTTGTTGGGATGAACACTGGGTGTTCTATGGAAACCATTTGGACAATAAATTATATTTAATAAAAAAAATTTTTTTTAAATGTCCAAGGAATCAACCAGAAAAAACTTAAAGGTGGAGGGGAGGGTGTCATCAATGAGACAGTTACAGAAGGTCATGTCCATTGAGTATAAAAATCTAAAAGAATTCCAAACTTCATGGTTTACATGTTATTGTTTTTTAAAGCAACTGAAAGCTGTTACCTTTTGGAATGGGAAGATACATAATCAAGAACTATCCATTCACCCTCCTTTCCCACACATGAGTCTCTCTCTGCTTGGACTTGTCAGAAGTCCCAACACACATCATGCCAGTACTTATTCCCAAAGCTTTTCAAAAGCTCTTCCCCCCTATTCTTTTCTTTTTCAGATTCAGCTCTTATGTATCCTTCAGAGCCCAGTTCAAGGGCCACTATCCCCACAAAGCCCCCATGAAAGTTCAATCCATTGGGATCTTTCTTCCTCTAAGTATCTATTGTTCTGATCTTTTATCACACTTAGGATAGGGTTGGTTTGTCATTTCTCTGCAATTAGTCTTGTTCTTCCATCTAGATAGTATCCTTAGCAACGGTCTCTTATACATGTATGTTTCCCGGCATAGCTAGCATGATACAGACGACATAGCAGAGGCTCTGTTTAAATCTTTAAGAAAGTCATGTGTAATGAGATATTGAGAATACAATGACAAAAGCAGAAATGTAAGGATTAAAATTCACTGTCTTCAAAATAAGCAAATATAAGACTTAATTATGGCCAACACAATCCCAGTGACCTGATTCATCATTTAAGAAATTAAAAAATAATTTTTAGATATCCTTTCCTTCTACAAAAGGACAGAAGTTGACAGCCTTAGGCTTTGACAGTAACCTACTAACATTTTCTGGAGCCATGTGGCCTGAGAAAAGCAGCTCAAAAATCATGCCAAGGCTGGATTTCTTCAGGGGAGACCACTATGGGAGCAGGGGCTCCACTGCTGTGGGAATATGGATTTTCTAGAACCCATGGTTTCAGTAGTGGTAGCTTTTGTGCATTATGCAGCAATCACTGCTGAGCGGATCAGACAAAAATTCCAAAAACCTAACACTAATACACATTCATGAGAAATTCTGAAATTCAATTTAGTTATGTACAATTGTTAAGAGCTAAATTCCTGTTGTTGAAACCACTCACTCTGCACCATTTTACAGAACCCAAACTGACAGAGACATCGGTAAGTAGGCGTGAAGTCTGAAATGGAGCAGTCATCTTTATCCCCTGAAGAAAGTCAACCTGGGGATGGAGACCTCTGGAGAAGGGCAGACCTCCTGAGAAAGAAATGATAACAAGGCCCTGATGCTCTCACACCTAATCCCACTTGAAGTGTGGGTTTATTTCACTTGCAAATAAAAAAAAACCTCTTGCCATGCAGAAGGTTAAGGTTTAAAAGACTAATGAAACCTGAAAATATTGAATTTTGAGGGTAGTGACAGGGATAGGTTTTTGCTCTTATTTTAAATTAGTTAACCTTCATTAAAGTCTTTTAAAAAGGTCAAATATATGTATTATCTCATTTAACCTTCATTTTATAAGGAGGAAACTAACTGCAACTCTAAGGTTGTTTGTTCCATAATTTAAAACTTGCACAATAATTGAGCTGTTGAAAAGATTCATTTGCTTGCTCCTGGAAACCATCTTCTTACAGAATATAACAGTACAAAGGTTCGTTGATATCAAACAATCACTCTATACAACATATGAAAGGCAGAGGGACAGCTTCTTAAACAGATTTACAAAGCAAAGGTAGTTCCAGCTGCTCCCAACGTAATTATCATTTAATCTTACCCTCTATTACAGTGTCAATATGGGTCACAGAAAAGACAGCCACAATGCTAGGAATACAGTAAAGATTCACTAAATATTTGTTGAATTTTATGAACCATACAGTTTATCCCTTGCAAAGAAATTACATTCCTTTAACAGTGTTTATTCAAATGCTTCTTTTGAGTACAGTTTGAACATTCCAATACAGAAATGCTAAATATTACACTTACCTGAATCCAGAACAAACTGGCATCTCATAACTTTATCGGGAAGTCTGTTATCTGTCAGATAACTTCCATTTGTTATTCAGCACCCACTCTCCACCCTTTCTATTCTGTGACCCAAATGGACAATATTAATAAGCTTCCAGTTGGGTTTGGCCAATACAGAGGCCAGACAGTAGACAGGACAATGAGGTTGGAATACTTACCTCCCTGGCTCTTCCTCTGCAAGACCACCACAGCTGGTTGTCAGCCACTTCCAGCCCGGCTACCCTATCCCCAGACTCAAGAGTATTTCCACTGTGGAGATTGGATACTAGCAAAAGAGCCCCACAAGTACTTCACCGTTTCTAATCCGAGCATACCACACAATCACTTGTGATTCTGATGTACACATTTATAAAGATTCTACCAAAGTCATTACAAATTATCCAACTACAGTATGACATTTGATTTTTTTTCAGGACACTGACTGTCACCAACATGGTGCTCAGTTGATTTTGTAATGCAACTTGAGATCAAGGATATAGATGCTCTATTAAAAAATAAGATTCAAAAGTTATGCAGTTGTAGGAGATGTGTCTTACATTTTGACTTAATGGCAAGGTGTTAAATCTTACACAGAAGACATCTAAGAACTTTTTCTGATCTCCATAGAAACTTAAAAGGGAAAAAAATTTAAGTCCCCACACCCAGTTGAAAAGCACCCTTCTTTGCTCTCTTCACAACTCTTGAAATGGGATGTATCACCCTTACCCCCAAAGCACAAATAAGGAGGAGAAAGAACTTAGGTGATTTACACCCTACTCTGTAAGTCAAAGAAGGAGGGATCTGGGGAAAGCACACCTTCGGAAGAGAAGGAAGGTGGTAACTTCTCAGAGAAGGGGAAAGCATTAAAAGAACCCAGCTCTGAACTAAGCAGGCACAGGATACGAGAAAGCAATAGTGTTCACAATCAAACTCCACGTCCAGCTGAAAGAACCTCCATGTGGTGATGCCTTGATACAAAACCATTATGGACAGTTACTCAGCTTTTCTAACATTCAACTCCCAGGAGCACCACACGCTGTGCTACTGAACAGAAAGGCCATATCAGAAATAGCCCTGCTGCATCTAACTAAGATCGCACATCCTCACACAGTACCTCAGAATGATTACCTAGACCAGGTGTTATGCTCTGCTTTCCAACCTCAAGCTTCTGTAACTGGATTCCATCACAATAAACACAAAGAAGAGTTTCAACCTTTCAGAGGATTGTGGGTGTGTGCATTCCTTCAGCTTACTTCCGAGTAGCCAGTCTTTCATGTGAGTAACAAACAGAAATTGGGCTAAGACTAGCTTCAAAAGCTGTCAGGGGTATGTGTGCAGTTATAATTTAAATGGTCCACCACAATAGGGGCACCTGGGTGTCACTCAGCTAAGTGTTTGACTTAGGCTCAGGTCATGATCTTGCAGCTCATTGAGTTCAAGCCCCATGTCAGGCTCTGCGTTGACAGCTCAGAGGCTGGGTCTTGCTTTGGATTATGTGTCTCCCTCTCTCTGCCCCTGCTCATGCTCTCTCAAGTAGATGAGAAGAAAAAAAAACAAAAAACAAAAAACATGAATTGTCTGCCACCATTAAAAAAAAAAAAATCTGGATCTCTAGTTGGAAAAATTCCGAAGATCTAGCAACACTGATTTCACATCCCCAAAAACCCACCATCACTGGGGCTAACAGTACCGCCCTTTAGACCAGGAATTTCACCACCTGCTTCACTAACCTATATTAACTGATAGCTTCTAGAACCATCTGAGTGGGGCAAGCCTGAAAACACACAGTAGGTTTCTGACCTTTCCCTTCTCCAAGGCAGAGCTACAAGACACTTTTCAGGGGATACAACAACCTTCAAAGCTCACTCTGAGGAGTCCTGAAATTTTCAGACCCTTGTGAATGAGAGACAATCTCCTTGATCCTAAGAAGTTGCATCAGCTTTACTCTAATGACACTAACAAACAATAACTTCCCTGGATTATAGAAAGAGTTCTATAGAAAACAATAAACTCCATTCTATCTACATTTTGAAAGTTCCAAGTTCACATAGAGCCAGTGGGTGAAAACCTCTTTACTTTTCAGGTTGCATGTTGTTTTAGGTTTTACTGTGCACTAAAGGCAGACTGGGTCTCTGACTGCAACCCCCTCACCGAGCCCACTCTCCATCCCATCCTGGTAGGTGCTGAGAAAATGTGCTCTCCCCCTTAGTTCAGCCCCTTTGCTTTGAAAGGTCCACATTTGTACCATTTTCACCTGCCTTTAGAGCTTTGTATCTAGCTCATCTGGGCCTCTGATGGGACTAGAAGAGGAAAATGCAAGGGCTTTTCACCCAACAAAGAGGGAGCCACCTTTTTTTTAAGTTGTGTCAGCAGCGCTACCATGATGAAGAGGAGTAAGAGGGCCCTGATAAAGCCTTGGGGAAGTTCTCAGCTCAGTAGCTTCCAGAAGGAGAGAGGAAATCTTTTATCATTTCCATCAGGCAGACAGGAAGTACCATTGCTTTGAGGCAAAGGTCTAACGCAAGGTAGAAAACTGGAATTGGAAAATGTCAACTTGGCACTAAGAACCAAAAAGAAGTTGAAAGGCACTTGAGTTCAGGGGCTCGGTTTCTTAAGTATCACAGATGGTTGAGAGTTGGGCAAGACTTGAAATCTCATCTAACCTCCATTCAGAAATGAGAAAATGGAGCCCAGAGCCATTAAATGGTTTGGCAGGCGACATCAGTCTTGTTAACCTCTGCCCCCCAGCCCCCTGCCCAGGGCCTGGCATGTAACAGCTGGTTGATTAGCTGGGCAGTTGACTGAATGAAAATATAGCAGAACCTGAACTGAAACTCGAGATAAGGGTTTTCCAGCTGGTGTTTCCCAACCCCAGGGATCACCAGCATTACCTAAAGAAGCTTTCTAGATAGATGCCTGGACCCAGCCCAGGCCTCTTGAATCGGAATCCTCAGATGTGGGAGCCTGGTGATGTTAACAGCCTTCCCGCCCCATTCACTCCAGTGATCACCTGGGTTTAGGAACCACTGCCCTAAACAATGCTACCTGTTCATACCTAACACACCTCGAACTATTGGCATTTGTTCCACTGTGTCACATTGCTACACAGAGAACCACATCCCCCTTTACAGTTAGGAAGTCAATGATGTCCCAAGTCACCACTGAAAATTTTTCTAAATAAAGGACACCATTTTCAAGGTAGTTGCCCCTTTTAACCCAAAGTGGATTAAGGTGTCAATGTTGACTTTGAAACAATATAATTCTGTGGCACTAACATGGCATAGGATTAATCAGCATGGGAAAATATGTAAAGCCCGGATACACCAAACTTAATGAAACCACGGTCACCCAGCCTGCAATGAAGGAGTCTTGGCAGATATCCTGGTTTCATGGGGGATGCTACGGCCCAGGACTCAGAAAATGACATCATTGAATGAAGTCATTATTAATATGACAAAGAGGATATTTTTTTCATTCAAACGATAACCAAGTTTTACTTCAGTAACAAGTTTGGCATTTTATTCCCCCCTCCCATCAGAATCTTTGGCTCCCATAAAGTCCAGCATCCATCCATAGCTTATTCAGACCTATCTGGGATCTCCCGTGAACAGGAAAAGCAGGTAAACACAGGTCATAACAAGTCAGAAGGTAACATGTTAACCAGGCACCACTCTCAAACGTTCATCCCAGAGATAAACACATTTATGTTCCCACGGTTCTTTCAGCTCCCAAAATACGATGAGCCGTGCATCCAGTCCCATTTATAACTTGGGTTTTCATTTGCGCATCCTCACTTGTTTACTTTTAAAAAGTTCTTTTAACATGTATTTTTGAGAGACAGACAGAGAGACATGCAACGAGCAGGGGAGGGACAGAAAGAGGCAGACACAGGATCTTAAGCAGGCTCAGTGCTGTGACCACAGAGCACTGTGGTCACAGAGCCAGATGTGGATGCAGGGCTCCAACTCAGGAACCGTGAGATCATGACCTGAGCTCAAACCAAGAGTCAGAAGCCTAACCAACTGAGCCACCCAGGTACCCCAAAGATACTCTCATTCTTGATGCAAATGGATCTCCAGTCACTTTGAAGTTCAAGGAAGAGAACACACTTGGAGCACAGATGGTGTTTTCATTTCTTCTGATCGTCAGTGGTGTCTTTGGGAGAACAGGCAGGTTTTAGGAAGTGAATGACCAGATACAGAAATGCGATTTAACAGCTCAATTTTCTGCATGTTGCTTACAGTGACAACGGGCTCCAGGAAACAGTGGCAAGAATGCTCTTCATGGATTTAAGAATTTGTTTTTTTTGACCTTGGCAGGATGGAGAGGGCATCTGTGCACGTGTGGCTGTGGAGCATTACAAGGTCTAATGAACAATCTAATAATTAGCATAGAGCCTTGTGCATAGTCAGGATTCAGTATACGTTTGCTGGCTGGATAAAGACTTTTTTTTTTTTTTTTTTTGAGACAGTTAACATGCTGGAGAGAGGCAGAGGGAAATGAAGAGAGAAACCTAAGCAGGCTCCACCCCCATTGCGAAGGCCGACATGGGGCTCAACACGGGGCTGCATCTCAGGACCATGACATCATGACCTGAGCCAAAATCAAGACTCAGAGGCTTAACTGACTCAGCCACCCAGAAGCTCCTCGTTCGCTTTAAATTTATGTAGCAAAGTAAACAGTGGGTCCTCTCACTCTGCCCCACCACAAATCTGTATTCCTACACTTCAATCAAAGGGGGACAGAAAAACCAAAGCCAGCCTCTTTTCATTGCTTAAACCTCAATCTCTAAACTCCTTGTAATTAATGTATTCCAACAGTCAAGTGTTTTTCTGTATAGCATGGTGATCTAATGTATAGCGTGGTGACTTGTTAATAATATTGTGTTGTCTATTTGATATTTGCTGGAAGTAGATCTGAAGTATTTTCGGCACAAAGTGGACTATGTGAGGTGACAGATGTTAATTAGCTTGGCTGGTAATCTGTTCACCATGTATATGCATATCCAGTGATCACCTTTGACACCATAAATGTGTGGAGTTTTTTTTGTCAATTATGTTTATTTTATTTTTTTTTACATTTTTTTTTTTTTTTTTGAGAGAGAGAGAGAGAGAGAGAGTGAGTGCACGCAAGCGCACGCACAAGTTGGGGAGGGGGAGAGAGAGAGAGTGAGACACAGAATCACAGGTAGGCTCCAGGCTCTGAGCTGTCAGCACAGAGCCCGATGCGGCAGCTCAGACTCACAAACCATGAGATCATGACCTGAGCCAAAGTCATTCGCTCAACCGACTGAGCCACCCAGGAACCCCTGTCAATATTTCAAAGCTGGGGGGAAGAAGGACAAACCTTCAAGCAGTAAGAGAGGGCTCTATCCTACAGACATCATCAATAATGACTCCCCTTCCTGGTTCCTGTGTCTCAAGGCCTCAGCCCACTACCAGAACTCTACAAAGTCCAAGCACAAGTTTTTAAATTATCCAGCCCTCTCAGCATCCGAAAGATAGGAAAGAAAAAAATGAGGGAAGGAGAGAGACTATGGCAGTAAGAATGTGCTAAAGCAGAAACACAAACCAATAAACACAAGTAAGTTCAGAGTCAGGGCCACCACGGAGTCTTAAACCAGGCCTGTTGTGTTTTGATCTTGCGGAAGCACATATGGTCTTCTATTAGCGGGTCTCAGAGCAGTGGGCAACGTTACCATACCATATGTGCTGATCACAACAACAGGGCTGATTTATGTTAGTGAGCGCAAGGTTTTTTCTTTGTATTTCATCTCCTTGTTATTTCAAGAGAAATGTAAGCGTAGATTTATTCTGCCATTACGGAGAAGCTTCCTAGGGTTTGTTTGTTTAAAGTTGATAGTTTCCAGTAGGGTGAAGCAGATCTGTTTCTTAGAAATTTCGGGAAAGCTAGGAGCTCCCTCTGCTCCTCTCCCCCTAAAATGAGAGATTTTCCCCACCACCCCCACCTGAAGCTCATTCTAGAGCCATGGACAAAGAGCCAAGACAAGAATATCTGAATGCTCACTCTGTGAGTTTAATGCTTACATGTGGCCTCTCCTGTTTCCTCTATTTCTTTACTCACCATGGGGTTTAACTCTGGCCAGGGGTGAAGGACTCAGGCTAATCAGCGAAATCCCCGCAAAGTCCAAGAAATAGGTAGTCATCTCAGAGACCTTCATCTTCCCAGCAGAGCCTAAGATCTTGCCTCTCCCCAGCCCTGAACCCTGGATCAATAATCAGTTGCCAAGTGTGTCAAAAGGAAGATGAAAGCAGGGGTTTCGATGCTGGCCCACAGAAAGAGAGGGGATCATTGCTTATATCAAGAGCTGCTTCTGTATGCCCTGTAGGGTTCAGTCGCCTGTGGTCCTTTGAGGCTGGAAAACCATTTATCTTGGTTATCTCTATGCCTCAATCCCACTAGATCTCGCTCCCCATTTTTGAACCCCAACCAGCCAGCACCCTCCTATAACACCACAACAGATTAGAACTTCACCTGCCCTCCCCATGTAGGTGTCCAACTCTCTGCTATCCAATATCCTGTTTCCTCTAATCAACACACATGAAATAGGCAGAAAGCATTCTAATGATTAAACCAATTGACCCTGATGTCAATATCTATTCTACAGCTAGTCTAGTAGATTATAGGTAATGAGAATAAATTTCTTTTAATGGTGGGGGCACCTGGGTAGCTTAGTCAGTTGAGCATCTGACTCTTGATTTCAGCTCAGGTCATGATCTCACATGTGGTGAGATTGAGCCCCATGTCAGGCTCCATACCAAGCATGGGGCATGCTTCGGATTCTCTCTCCCTGCTCTCTGCCCCGTCCCCACTTTAGTACTCTCAAAATAAACATTTTACATAAATAAAAATAAATAAAAATAAAGTAAATTTCTGATTGGCAGAAAGGCAAAATAGACAAAGAGGAGAGAATCTTCTGAGGCATCATGAAAAAGCACATTTTAAAACTGGACTCTAAATTTTATCACATTATCTTTACCTCCTGTGTGTACCCCCTTCACCTTTCCTCTCTGCACCACTCTTTCAACTCTTCTAAAGGATGAGGAATAGGATGGAGGTCTGAATTAGCCATAAATTCAAGGGCAATGACCCAGAGTTTGGAGGAAACTTTCATTGTTCAGCTAATATTTTTGCCTTTCAATAGAAAATAGAATTATCTTTCTCTCATCTACCTCTTTAAAATGGAGATGATCTGGGGCGCCTGGGTGGCGCAGTCGGTTAAGCGTCCGACTTCAGCCAGGTCACGATCTCGCGGTCCGTGAGTTCGAGCCCCGCGTCGGGCTCTGGGCTGATGGCTCAGAGCCTGGAGCCTGTTTCCGATTCTGTGTCTCCCTCTCTCTCTCTGCCCCTCCCCTGTTCATGCTCTGTCTCTCTCTGTCCCAAAAATAAACGTACGTTGAAAAAATAAATAAATAAAAAATAAAATGGAGATGATCTAAAGAATCAAATCCAGATTTTTTTGATATAACAAGGATCCTGAAAAGCAAAATTAGGTGTTTGAAAACCTGTGCCGTAGAGACGTTCCAAGTACAGCTTTCGATTCAACTGATTTAACATTCAACTTTGGGCTTTGCCATCGACTTCCTATGTGATTTGGGGTAGTTACTACCCCTCTCTATTTCAGCTTTCGTATGTAATTTGGGGTTATTCAGACCTAGGTCATCTAGTGTTAAGAGAATTCAATGAGATCTATAGACACTTAGCAAAGTACCTGGTATATCACATTCAGTATCAATTGGTTGCTGCTGGGGTGGGGACTGTGGTTATTGACCCCTTCCACCTCATTCAACACCAGTTCAGAGAGGTGTCATGTCTCACCTTTCTCCCTCACCATAGTCCTGTTCACAAAGCACATGTTCAGTACTGAAATTGAGTAGAAAGCACAGTAGGCATATAATTAAGTCATTCACCAACTGTCTATTAGGCATTTACTATGTCCCACAGAATATCTGAAACTCTAGAGGTAAAGCTGTGAAGAAAACGCATCAACCCCCAGTGGAGGTTACATTCATAGCAGGAGAAGGGCAAATGGCAAGTAAACTAGCCAATGATAACTTTAGATGACACCACAGCAGTCTGAGCTACTAAACATCCAAGAGAACTAGGGAGTGGAGGCTTACAGGGGTGATCTAATATAGAATCATTAATGAAATCATCCCTGAAGAAGTGGAGATTTGGATCAGAAAGTGTCAACCAAGAAAGGATCCATAGAGAGCGTGTTCTAGGCAATAAGGATGAAAACCCAGAGATGGGCACAAGCTTCAGTATCTGAAGCACAGAAAAGCCAGTATTGGCAAAAACACAATGATTACTGGGAGAAGGTATGGCATGGGAATCTAGGAGAGCTTAAAATCACAAACAGAGGCTAGGGTAAATAGTTTGAATTTTATTCTGATTATGATAAGAAAGCATCACAATGTGTTAAATAGCTTCCAGAAAACATACCTGATAGGGGCATGGTTATGTGAGGGAGCAAATGAGGTTATTCTAGCGCCTGCATAATCATTTCATGCTCATATAGCACATGAGATCATCAAAGCACCACATACTTCTGAGACTTATGTTGTATCCAAGTAATGTGTTTTCCTCAATGAGAAAAAATAGTGACTTGTTTCTAACTTCACAGAGTAGAAAATTCTATCAAATCTATTGATTTATTCAATGGGAAAAGGCTATCAAGATTTAAAGTAGTGAGGTGGGCAATCTTGCCTTGAATCCTAAATGTCCTATCAAAAAAGGTAGCAAATCTCATCTTTAATGGTCAAAGACCATTTCCCTTTGTATTAGAATTCAAACACCACAGTTCCTAGGGTTCATACTCCTCTCCAGGAACTTAAATTTCCTAAGGATTAATCTAAACATCAATAACCCAGGAAATAAACCTTCCTGGGAAAGGAAACGTGCCATACTCGTACTGTATCATTCCATGTCACATCAGAAAAACAGAAGCCACTCTAGGTATTTCAAAGAGAGGGAATTTAACACAGGAAATGAAGACATCTGGGGAGAGATATTGGAGGGGGTGGTGGTGGCCAACAGATGAAGTTAGAGAAACTGCAAGTATTTGCAAAAAGTTGCTCCCATCCCCAAGACTGGGGCATCAAAAAGGAAAAGATCTCTCAGAGTCCATGACCTCCACACCACTGCCACTGTACCCATCTCTGGGGAGGGTTAGAACCATAGCTGTGGTTTCTTTGCAGAAATTGTGGAGCCTCAAGTTGTCCACAGCAGTCATTGTTGCTACTGGACCCAGAATCCACAAGGGCTTTGTTGCACGAGTACCCACTGCCTGGCAGGATGCCAGGAGTCTAGACTTTTCTATCACCACTACTGCCTCTACTTCAGAAGCACAGTAAATATCTCCTTTCTCCTGCCTTCATATGTCTACCAGTGCCTCCCATTTGCAGAGGAAGCCATGCAGCAAGGGAATTTTGATAATGGAGTTGGCAGCTTTTGCACCCCACCCCCAGCAATACAGACCATGGGAAAGGGAGAATAAACCAGGAACCAACATACAAACAGCACCCCTCATCTTGGTCCTCACTGTTAGAAGTCCTAGGAACTGACAGTAATCAAGCCTGCCTGAAGACATTCTGAAAAGCATTTGAAATTTAAGAGAAAAAAAGAGGAGCACCTGGGTGACTCAGTCAGTTGAGTGTCTGACTCTTGATCCCATGGGATCAAGCCCCACATTGGGATCCATACTGAGCATGGAGGCTGCTTAAGATTCTCTCTCCCCCTTGGGGCGCCTGGGTGGCGCAGTCGGTGAAGGGTCCGACTTCAGCCAGGTCACGATCTCGCGGTCCGGGAGTTCGAGCCCCGCATCGGGCTCTGGGCTGGTGGCTCAGAGCCTGGAGCCTGTTTCCGATTCTGTGTCCCCCTCTCTCTCTGCCCCTCCCCCGTTCATGCTCTGTCTCTCTCTGTCCCAAAAATAAATAAACGTTGAAAAAAAAATTTTTTTAAAAAAAGATTCTCTCTCCCCCTCTGTGCCTCCCCTCCATTTGCATTCTCTCTCCCTCTCCCTCCATCTCTCCCTCTTTCTCTCTCTCTCTCTTTCAAATTAAAACAGAGGCACCTGGATGGCTCAGTCAGTTGTGTGTCTAACTTTGGTTCAGATCATGATCTCATGGTTCATTGGTTTGAGCCCTGCATGGGGCTCTGTGCGGACAGCTCGGAGCCTGGAGCCTGCTTTGGATTCTGTGTCTTCCTCTCTCTCTCTGCCCCTCCCCTGCTCACACTGTCTCTCCCTCTCTCCCCTTCTCCTTCTCCCTCTCAAAAATACAAACATTAAAATTTTTTAAATAAAAATTAAAAAGAGAATATCAAAATCCAGAGAATGGAGGAAGAAAAGCTCATGAGACAATCAACAACTTTAGTACTTTTTAAATTTAATGTTATTTCCACCCAATGTGGGCCTCAAACTCAACCCCAAGATCAAGAGTCACATGCTCAATTGACTGACAAGCCAGGAGTTCCTTCAATGCTCCCTTTGCATTCCATCTCCTTCTTAAGCTACCCTTCTGTGCCAATAAAGCTATTCAAGAAACAAACCAAGTCTCATACACTCTAAAGTGCAAATGATTGATAGCAGTTTCGAGAACAGCTAGGAGAATAGACAGGAGAAATGTATAAATAATATCAACAAAAGTCATTTCCTAAAATAATGCTTAAGATGTTCTATATTCCAGGATAAAAAATCTTGTCCTCCAGTTCATATCATCTAAAGGGAGAAACAGTTCAAATAAGTAAAATGCCATGTGGCAAATACATATAACAGGCAAATAAAAAGGAGTAGTAGTACAGTGCAAACTTTAGTAGTTTCTCAAACGCAGCACTGCTGGCATTTTAGGCCAGATAATTCTTTGTTGGGAGGGGGAGGGGGCTATCCTGGGTATTATATGATGTTTACCAGCATTCCTGGCCAGTACTACCCAAATCTGTGACAACCACGAATTCCTCCCGCCATTCCCAAATGTTTCCCAAGAAGCAAGATCTAAAGCATCTTAAACTTAAGTGGAGAGTTAGAGAATAGGAAGGAATTGCCTAGTGAAAGAGGAAGGGCGGGACTCTTGGCAATCACATGCCAAGGCATGAATGCATAAACCAGCAATGGGGCTGGAGCATAGGGCATGGGGAGGAACCTGGAGAAATAAAGCTGGGAGGCAAAAAGTATGTCCTAGTTCAAGGTTAAACTTTGAACTTTAATCTTTCAGATTGGGGAACCATTGAAGGATTTTGAGTAAGGCAGTGATGTATTCGAATTTGCAATTTGGAAGCATTTCTTTGGTGGCCGTGTAGTAACAGAGTGAGGGTGGAGGAGGTGCAAAGGAAGGAACATAGGTAACTGGTTGCCATCATGCTGGGAAGATAATAAGGACTGATATGAAGGCCGTAAAGAGGAGACATACTCAGGGAGTCTGTAGAATTTAGTGACTAAACATGAAAAGAAAAGAGTAGAAGAATTATAGGCTTGAAACAATGTGGAAATGGAGGTTGAACATGGGTCCTACTTCAACGTTTGTTTCTTATTTATTTTTGAGACAGGGAGAGACAGAACATGAACACGGGAGGGTCAGAGAGAGGGAGACACAGAATCCGAAACAGGCTCCAGGCTCCGAGCTGTCAGCACAGAGCCCGACGCGGGGCTCGAACTCACAGACCGCGAGATCATGACCCGAGCCGAAGTCGGCCGCTCAACCGACTGAGCCACCCAGGCGCCCCAACGTGGGTCCTACTTCAGATGTGTGGAGTTTGAGTCATCTGCAGACATCCAGGTCACAACATCTATTAAGTCAGGCACCTGGATGGCTCAGTTGGTTAAGCGTCCAAGTCTTGATTTCAGCTCAGATCATGATCCCAGGGTCATGGAATGGAGCCCTGCATCAGGGCTCTCTGCCACTCGGCCCCTCCCCAGCTCTCATGCACATGCTTTCTCAAAAAAAAAAAAAAAAAAAAAAGTCTAGTAACTAACTATCCACATGCACATGTATAGACATAGGAATGCTTGTTGCTCAAGAAAGGGATCTGGGCCAGATGTGCTTGGGAATCTTCATCAGCATAGGCAGCAATTGATATGCCCATGACTTGCCACCATGTAGGGAGAAAGGCAGGAGTAAAGACATAAGGACACACTTCAGGGAAATGTTAACATTTGGGAAAGAGAAATCTAAGAAGAAAGCCTTGAGGTGCCTGGGTGGCTCAGGTGGTAGGACGTTGGACTCTTGATCTCAACTCAGGTCATGATCTCACGGTTCCTCGGTCTGAGCCCTGCATCAGGCTCTGTGCTGACAGTGTGAAGCCTGCTTGGGATTCTGTCTCTCCTTCTCTGTCCCTCCCCCACTCTCTGAAATAAACAAACATGCAAAAAAAACTTTAAAAATACATACATACAATAAAAAATAAGTAACAAGAAAACCTTAAAGTGATTCTGCAAGCAAACAGAAGGATAGAAGAAATAAGAGGTGGTAAAATTGAAGCAGCTGAAGACAAAGTTTGAGAGGGAAGGAGGTTAATGGTGCAAAGAAAGCAAGATAAGGGCTAAAAACAGACTTTGGGGGCACCTGGATGGCTCAGTTGGTTGAGCATCCGATTCTTGGTTTTGGCACAGGTCGTGATCCCAGGGTCATGGGATTGAGCCCCAAGTCGGGCACTGTGTTGAACATGGTGCCTGCTCAAGAGTCTCTCTCTCCCTCTCTTTCAAAAGACACACACACACACATGCACACACACACACAGACACGCACACACACACACACACAACACACTTCGGACTTTTGGATACTTGCTTAGTCCCAGTAACCTTCTCTAAGGTGATGTCCGGGAGGGGAGGTCCTAGAATCTGACTACAAGAAGCAATAGATGAAAAACAGGAGTAGAACACGCAATCGTATTCTACACAGACAACTCTTCCAAAAACTATATTGCTATTATTGCATGGTGAGATTGAGCATGTTTATAGGGGGAGAGAATGGACCCAGAAAGCAAGGATTAATAGTCATCAGTCCCTGAGGAAAAGAGTGGAAATGAAGGATGTAGTCAATGGGAGGACTGATTTGAAAGGAAGCAAGGACATGTGTGATAGATTGGGGTTTGAAATAGATGTGTTCAGGCAACAGAAGGTTCGTGCCACCTCTGAGAAATAGAAGCCAGACCACCTAAGGATTAACTCAAATGAGATCCTCGGAGAGAAAAAGCTCGATTTGGCATTCCAGGGAGGAGTGAACATTTCAGAGAACTGCCGTGGGAAGTTGGAGAGAAATCACAAACACAAGATGTTGGCCAGACAGCTTTGAGGACCCAACTGAGATCTGAACCCACTTTTCAGAGGGTCCACCTCGTAGGGATGTGCAATTTTTTGGACTGCACCCAGCAGCTCAAGTTAGGAGTACACTGAGTTTGGGTGGACCCTGACTGCACCATCCAACAGATATGGTAGAAACGATGCTATAAAAGCTGCTAGGTCACACCTTTAGACACTGCCAGCTTCTATATCCAGTCTTTGCAATATTCATTCTGGTGGCCCTGAGCCACCATATAAAGAAGTTCAACTACCTGCTGGAGGGTCCATGTGGAGAGGGTGAGTCAACACAGAAAATGGTGCCCAGCTAAGCCCTGCGTTCAACCAGCTGCAGCCATCAAGGTGCCAAAGCTAAATTGGACCCTCCAGACTACCTGAGCACTGCACCCAGTCTGTGCAACGTGGAGCCACTAGGTGTTACCCAAACTCCAGGCCCACGGAATCATGACATAACATGAGAAGTTGGGGTCTCAGGCAAGATGGAGACGTCAGAAGTACGGCTGTCCCAAGTTTGGCATGGCTGGGGTCTCGCCTCACCGTGGGGGTGGGCTGCTAGGCCAGGGGGTGATAAAGCCCCTGGGGGTGTTCGGAATGTGGGGGGAAACAATTATTGAAGGAGTGGGGAAAAGGAAAAAATGTTACCTAGCTTCAATTTATTGCTAATCATTTCTCCCTGTTACTGTTTAAAGAAAAAAAAAAAAAGGATTCAAGGAGGAAAATTGTTCACTACCAGTCACCTCAGCTGCCACTGTGATGCCTGGTGACACGTAATTAGACAACAAATGACAGATTAGTTTAATAATATTCATTAACAACTAATGAAACTGACAGTGTTTCCTACAGAAAGCAGGTCCAGGATTTTAAGCAAATTCTGCTCCTCCCCTCCAGCCTGCGGGGGGGGCCCCCTCCCCTATCAGCCTTCGGGCTAAGTGAGCGAGGGGAGGAGGGTAGATTGTAAATGGGTCACAAAACCAGGTGCGTGAGGTGAGACGGTTGAGGAGACAAAGAGAACAAGAGACAAAATCAGAGTGGTGGAGAGAGGGTGCCCGGGGGTCCAGGGGGAAGGAGATAGGAGGTGAGTGTAACCACATCCCCCCCCCCCCCACCAGCTGTCTCAGGCCACCTAACCTTGGTCAAAAATGAAATTTCCATTTGCCTCAGTGAGGAAATGGTTAAGGGGGGGGAGGGGGAAAGTCCGTGCTTCCTTTAAGGCATTGTTTTTTTTTTTCCTGAAGAAAAAAATTATCCTAAGAATTTTAACGATATGCAGAAATCATAGCTGTCTTTGCTGAATCGCTGTAGGACTGACCCCCCTTGACAGTTCTTAAATTATTCAGCTATCAAGGGCCTGCTAAACATTAAATTAAGCATCCTCTCTCCCCTGTCCTAAACCATTAAGTTATGCAAATGCACAGATAATGGGGCATATGACAGCTGGAGGCATTAATCACGCAGCTCTGTCTCTGGGCTGTTGTTATGTAGAAACTGCATCTGCCAACAGACCGAACAGCCACAATTAGATCTCACTTAATGGAATGAGGAGACACTACCTAGCCCTCCACACTCGTGTTAGGTTGTAGACCCGGGAGTGAATAAGGCACTTGGGAGATCCTCCCGCTCTCATTCCCCCTCCCCCCTGCTCTCCTTTTAATACCTGCTCCTCCAAGTGAAATGAAAAATTACCTGTAATTGTTATCATTTGCAAACAAAACCTGTCAGAAGACAAACCTGCTGTTTACAATGGATGTTTTTGTTGCTCCTCGGGAAGATTCTTCGGGGAATTTCCTTCATTTGTTGTTGTTGGTTTTTTTTTTTTTTTTTCTATTTTTTATTTATTTTTTACTTTTTTTTTTTTTTTTTTTAACGAATTCTGTCTTGAGAGAAGGCTAGAGCTTGGGAGTGGGAAGAAGCAAACAGACTCACTAGTCCAGCCTCTTGAAGGCTTGCCACCTTGAAGACGCTGACTCACCCCGAGAGGCTGTTTTCTGGAACACTCTGTGGCTGGAGCCAGCACCTACTCATAACGTACAGGCAGACAGCTTATCTCAGCTACACTCCACACCAGGCTCTTCCCCAGGAAGCTGTGAGTGAGATGCACTGGGAGACATCTCATCACCTTCCCAAGAACGGTTATTTCACTTCCTCATGATTTAAACACTCACTTGACAGCTTAATGTGTTGTGTTTTTTTTTTTAATTTTTAGTTCTTCTTCTGATTGATTTTAATTTTTTTTTTCAACGTTTATTTATTTTTGGGACAGAGAGAGACAGAGCATGAACGGGGGAGGGGCAGAGAGAGAGGGAGACACAGAATCGGAAACAGGCTCCAGGCTCCGAGCCATCAGCCCAGAGCCTGACGCGGGGCTCGAACTCACGGACCGCGAGATCGTGACCTGGCTGAAGTCGGACGCTTAACCGACTGCGCCACCCAGGCGCCCCTTAATGTGTTTTTTTGTAATCCAAATTGACCACCACGTAAATGCTTAACAACTGTTGTTGTTTTTTATTTTAGTTTTAGGATGCAAAGACAATAGGAGTGTCTTTGTAGGAGTATATATGATTTGCTAACAGTTGCCATCTGTCTCCTAAGTTGGCGTATCTTTTTAATACCACAACACTGATTTCCAAATGGTTTGTCAAGAGCCCCGTGGTTCCACACAGTCCTTCTCGGTGAGTAGAAGCCACAACTTGGGAGGGGAGACTCATGCTCCCACCCTCCCCAGCCCCAAACTATTTCACATACTGAGCTTTTGTGTCAAGGGAGAATAAAAGTTCTTCTGTTTCAAATCAATAGTTTGAGAAACCACTGTTCTAAGATCAAGTCCAGGAGACATTCAGACTTGGTCCCTGGCAACAGTCATTCAATCTCCCATCTTGTTTGCCAAAAATAGAATCACCTAAATTGCTATCAATGGCACGGTTTTCCCTCCTTCCCTCCAAAGTTCTCCAACACTTTGAGAAAGTCTACGTCTACATATATTTATGAGCAAGAAACCTAAAGTGGAAAGTAGGGGTGATGATCTGCCAATAATGGAAGCCAGCCTGCCCTCTCCCTCTGCCATTAAACTCAGGAACCGCCATTTAGGGCCAGCTCCAAGCTGGGTGAGTGCACAAAGAAAGTGAGCAATCCAGCTGGGGGAAAATCCATCATTACTACTGAGGGGAAGACTCCTGCAGGTTTTTCTGCAAAGTTTCAGTAAAGTCAGCTCGAGCACCAAGAGGATACATCATGCTCCTTCCAAGCCTTCTAGTCCTGCCCTGTCCTGTACTATCTCTCCCTAAACCTTTCAGCAGTGGTCCTAGGACCATTCCCAAGCCTGGAAGAATCCAACCACATGGTTTCAGGTCCTGCTTGTCTTATCTGGAACACTGGTCTTCTGAGTTCTGTTTCACCCTTCCTCAGCCCATCTTTGTACAAACCCAGAGTTCTTCAAATCTATGCAACCCTAAAACATTGCATTTGACCAGTTCTTCCACATCTTAGCTTTGGTGCCATTACCCAGGAAAGCCCTCCCCAAGCTCCTTCCACTGTTCATTGCACCTGTGCCCGTTAAGCATTGCTCACACCCACTTCTGTGCTCCTAGCCCCTTGTTACCTGACTGTAGCTTTCACTAAGTACACACATACCTGCATTTCCGTCTCCATCAACAAATTTGTGACCTAGCTGAGGGCAGGTTTCAGCCCTATTCATTCTTAGCTCTGTTGCTCATGCTTCTCAAGGTGCCTCAGTCAGCAATCAGAGATCTTTTTTAAAAAGCAGACTAATTCAGGGGCGCGCCTGGGGGGCTCAGTTAAGTCCAACTTTGGCTCAGGTCATGATCTCGCAGCTTGTGGATTCAAGCCCTGTGTTGGGCTCTGTGCTGACAGCTCAGAGCCTGGAACCTGCTTCAGATTCTGTGTGTGTCTCTCTCTCGCTCTGTCCCTCCCCTGCTCACACTCTATCCCTCTCTCAAAAATGAATGAAAACATTAAAAAAAAAAAAGGTTTTTTTAAAGCAGACCAATTCACCAAGTCTGGGGTGGGGCCTGACACTCTAACAGGCTGCCAGGAAAGCCACTGCTGCCAGTCAGTGGACCACACCCCGAGTAGGAAGGCCTCTGTCACAACCTCGGTGCTAAGAACACAAGGCTGGAATGATTACCCGCTTCTTTCCCCCCTCCCCCTGCCATGGTTGTCACATGACCTGCTGCCAAGTCCACCTGCCAAGGCTTAGGTCTAATAGACCCACAGTAGGACCTCATATAATTAGGATTCTTGTTACTACAAACAATTCAGGCACATGGACAAATGGGTATTTGTCCCCTATTCATCTCAGGGCTTGTGGGGCCAACCTCAATAGGAAGTAGACCCCTGCCCAACCCCAGTCTCTCAACCCTGCCTCTGCCAACAGGACTATCAATGGTCTCCCTCCGGGCACTGTTACAGTGACTGTTAAAATGGGGTAGTGGTATTCCAACAAACAAAACAACAACAAAAACAGTTGACATAACCCTTTCCTTGCTTATTGTCCAGCTTCCCACCGGAGGGTAAGGTCCACCAGTGCATGTCTATTTCCAGGCCCCAATAAACTCATCAATGCAGCACAGGGTCCTGCCTTTCACCATCACAAAGCAATTGGAGCAAAGGAACCACTGGGGTACATGAACCACAGGCCTCCTACAAGTTCCAGGGTGCCCACGCCTTCTTTGCCTGGAGGCTTTTGAAGCACCCTTGTTCCTCTTGTAAGAAGCATAGATAGACCCAGAGCCAAAAAGGCAGAGATCCAATTGAAAATATCATGTCTTCACCCTGGAGAAGGGATAGGGATTTATGAGGAGACTATTCAGTAGCTTTCAATATCAGTTGGGTTTTGTTTTGGGTTTTATTTATTTATTTTTTTAATGTTGGAGCCTTCTGGAAGTGATTTCCATGGAAGAAAAAAAAAAATAACTATTCTTTCCTGATGATCTTTAGTTTTGAGGATCCTAGTACTTCCCGTGCTATTAACATGTGTTTACGAAATAAAGCTTTCCATTTTTGTCCCAGGGCTTCAGTCTTCTAGGAAAGCTGCTTAACAAAGTGCCCACCCATGAAGCTTGGCTTGGTGGGGAGGGGCATAAATTCAGAAGATGGTTTCACTAAGGCAGCTTTAAAATTTAGAAAAATACTTAACGTCACAGTAGAGGATATTTGCATTTTCTGGCAGGAAAAAACTGGGCCTAGCTTAAAATATTGAAGGTTTTACTATTTTCTGTAAGCATTAAGTTACAAATATCAGAAATTGTTTAGTTGAAAATTGAGAAAAGAGTTAAGAGGGACCAATATAGGCTCATCTACCCTCCATTCTATATTTCTAATACTCCACTTTTTCAGAAATATTTTCAGAGTAACCGTCAGGAACTCAATTCATATCAGCTTAAGCTAAAACGTAAAGTGAGTTGACTCACATAATGGTCAAATTCACAGAAATACATCATCGGGAACAGCTTGATCCAGGGTTTCTACAACAGTCAGAAGTTAGATCTGTAACTCACATATGCTTCAGCACAGACAATATGAAATCATGTATATGTTGGTTAAGCTTTAATTCTAGAGACAATGTGCAGTCCTGATAGAAACATTGCATAAAGGGGTGCCTGGGTGGCTCAGTCAGTTAAACGTCCAAATTCGGCTCAGATCACAATCTCACAGTTTATGGGTTCAAGCCCCGTGTCAAGCTCTGTGCTGACATCTGAAAGCCTGGAGCCTGCTTCAGATTCTGGGTCTCCCTCTCTCTCTGCCCCTCCCCCACTCATGCTCTGTCTCTCAAAAATAAATAGACATTAAAAAAATTTTTTAAAAACATTGCATAAAAAGGGAAACCCACCAGAGGCAAAAATGCATACACTTTTATGATCTGTCTGTCAACACCAAAGGCTTTGCCAATTAACACAGTGACTATATGGGTGTTTGGGTGGCTCAGTCCTTGAAGTATCCAACTTCAGCTCAGGTCTCCATCTCACAGTTTGTGGGATGGAGCCCCGAGTTAGTCTCTGTGCTAATTGTGCAGAGCCTGCTTGGGATTCTCTCTCCTCTGCCCCTCCCCCATGCTACCCAGCACATTCTCTCTCAAAATAAATGAAGTTAAAAAAAAAACAAACAATTATGAGTAAACAGTGGCAAACTATCACGATGGATGTTAGGAATGTTGTGTTTTTTTTAATTTTTTAATGTTTTTATTTATTTTTGAGAGAGTGCATATGTGCAGGGGAGGGTCAGAGAGAGAGAGACATAGAGACAGACACAGAGACAGAATCTGAAATAGGCTCCAGGCTCTGAGCTGTCAGCACAGAGCTCGACTCAGGGCTCAAACTCCTGAAGCGAGAGATCATGACCTGAGCTGAAGTCAGATGCTTAACGGACTGAGTCACCCAGGCACCTCAGGAAGGTGTTTTTAGTGGTGAACTTAAAGATATTTAAGTTATATGGATTGGCCAAGTATTTTTAAGATGTTCCTATCCCTTTTAAGAATAGTAAATATCATTTCCGGCCTTTACCTCTAGGGAGTATAGCAGTAGCCATACTTGTGAGCACAGGGCAACATATATACAGAATTGTCAAATCACTATGTTGTGGCACTTGAAGCTAATAACCCTGTGTGTCAACTATACTTCAATTTTACAAAAGAAAACCCATCTAAGGGTTTTTAATTGGTAGGTAGATTTATAAGACCTCTGCTTTCCTTTATCTTCTATCCACTCAAACAGATCCACTGTAAGTTGTGACAGAAAGGTCAACACACTTGTCCACAGTGACCCTAAACAGGGGACAGAGGCCTCTGTTCCTATGAATCCAGGCATGTGTGGATCACATGCCTCAAACAGAATAAACCTCGGATGGTCCAAGCTTGGTTCCCCTCCCCTGGCCTGAGCACCGGTTTCCTCCAATGAAACCAACATGGCCTCTGAGTGAGGAACCTGTGTACATAAACAGATGGCCCACCTCTGCCCTTCCCCCATCATAGATAAGATGGGTCCTCTCCCATCACTATCCTTTCCCAACTGCCAATGCAAGGCACATCCAACAATCCCTTTTATTTAGCCATAAAAAGGAATAAAGTCCTGACACATGCTACAACATACGCAAACCTTGCAAACATGTTGCTAGTTGAAAGAGGCTAGGCCTAAAAAACCCACATACTCTGTGGTTCCATTTATAGGAGATATCGAAAATAGGCAAATCCAGACACAGGAAGCCGACCGGTGGTTGCCAAGAAGTGGGGTGAAGGGGAACAGGGGAGCAACCACTAATGGGCATGTTATTTCTTTTCAGGGTGATGAAATGTTCTCAAATTCGTGTCACGGTTACACTTGTGGATGTTATTTTTTTTTTTACTGTTTGTTTTTGAGAGAGACCCCGAGCACGAGGGGGGGAGGGGCAGAGGTGCTGACAGCTCAGAGCCTGACGCCGGGCTTGAACTCACAAGCCAGGAGATCATGACCTGAGCTGAAGTGGGATGCTTAACCAACTGAGCCACCCAGGCGGCCCTATGAATATTCTTATATTAACCTTATGAATAACCTAAGATCACTGAATTGTACAAAAGGCAAATTTTACAGTATGTGAATTCTACCTCAAACTAAAATAAAAATCATCTGTCAGTTTAAAAGAAAGGAAATGACCTTATAGAATTACTTCGAGTAGAGAGGACTTTGGGCCACATGGGTTGGTGCCTTCTCCTTTGACATCTATGACTCAGAGAGAGTCTGGATGCCATAAATGAATTGGTACTTTAATTCTGCAACGGCAGGTTACCCATGTTTTGGCTTCTCCTAAGGCTTTCTTCCCTCAAATCACAATCCCTGACCCTGGTCTTTTGCTGATGACCACTCCTCAGGAAGTCTGGAAATACTGGATGGATTTAACATATTAAAAACCTTCCTTCTGCAGGATTTTGGAGGGTCTCATCATACTAATGAACTTTGTGAATCCCTGAGAAGAAAATGGTATGCTACTTCTCACATTCATTTGACTACAGAAAGACTTAGGGTTTCTTCCCCTTCCCAAAGAAACATCTTCTGGAATTTAATTCTATGCGAAGTAGTTTAAAAAACACTCATCTCCAGAGCTATCAGACTCTTCATTTCTTTGGATTCTGTGAGCTCCAAACATAAACAGGTCTCATCAAAAAATGACACTTTTATTTGGTTGACTCTAGGAATGGATTCAAGCTTCATTCTTTATTGGCTATGTGACCTTAAGCAAGTCTCTTGGCTGAGATGCAGTTTTCCATCAATCTAATAGGGACAGTACCTACTCCTAAGAATTCTCTCATTTGAAGAATCCAAAGCTTCCAAAAGGATCCAAAGATCAATGTAAAATGCCTAGCACATTACTTGGCACAAAGCTGGTATTTAATAAATGTGCATCCTCTCTAATAGATCATAAATCCTTTGTGAATAAATAGCCATAGATCTACCCACAACACTGGCAAGGAGCGGTTTCCACCACGGACTTTCAGGATTTGCTAAGTGCATGAATGCATCCTCAACGCCTTCTTGGCTCCACATCCTGGAGTCACACAAATCCAGGGTAGACCATCCATGACAACATGATGGTCACAAATGGGTAGAATTCTGGAGCTCACAACTCCTACTAGAATTTTCACTAAATCCCCCCACAAAACACATCTCTGTGCCTTGCCCTTTAAAGATCCAAGCGTTCCAGATCTTTGCTTAAGGACACTGATGGATGACACAATGTTATTTTCCTACTGAGGACAGATGGACTATCTCACTGCAGAAAGCCTTAAAGCAGAGAAAACAATCCATCCACAAGGCAAAAAAACACAGCACTTGGGCTTTGGAACCAGACCACCTGGGTTTGAATCACAGTCAGTCACATGTGACCATAAGCAGGTACTTAACCTCCTCATGCCTCAGTTTCTGGTCTAAGCACTGACCTGTAGGGTTGTGGAGAGGATTAGCATTAGTAAATGAGAAGTGCTCAGAGCAGTGCTTAGATCATAGTAAGTACTCAGTAAATACTGACAGGGGACCTGAGTAGCTCAGTTAAGAATCCAATTCTTGATTTTGGCTCAGGTCATGTCGTCATGGTTCATGAGATCAAGCCCCAAGTCAGGCTCCATATCAACAGTAAGGAGCCTCCTTGGGATTTTCTCTTTCTGTCTCTCTGTCCCTCCCCTACTCACACTTTCTCTCAAAACAAGCTTTAAAAATACTGACTGCTATTTATAGTAATTGATATATTATTAATTCTTCATCATAAACCCTTCAGCCCTGTTCAACCCTTGTCTCATTTAACTGTCCTCTGGTATCATGGTTGAAACCTACGACTCAGCAATAGTGAGTCTATTGAAAAAACTATCTTCATAGAACAAGTGTGAAAATTTCTTTTTATTGGCATTAAAAGGGAATTTTCAGGCTGTAATACCGGCTCTTTATTCCTCAAAGGGAAGTAGTTACTGTAATGATGTACTTTGAGCCACACGGCTAGTTAGCACCTTCTCTCTTCATTGGAGAACCATGAAATCTATTATGCTCCCTTAGGAGGGCACTATTCAATGAGAAATTGCTACATTTGTAAAGAACATATTGACCATGATGGAAAGATTTTATCCAAATCTACGCAGCGATGACAAAACTGGCTATGATTGAAAGGTTTCGGGCAGTCTACTTCTCAGGGACAAAACCTAGAAACAAATGTCATGATACCCATAAAAATGCCTTGATGGGTCACAGGACACTGAGCTAAGTCTTTATCTCACATTCCAGCATAGATGGCTTCAAACTGCTTCAAGCAGTTTTTAAATGTTTTCAGCGCAACCCTTTCTCAATCAAAATCTTAGATGGAACTCAAATATATAAATGAAGACAAAACATTGCTGAGTCACTCTGGGTTCAAAACCGTAGGATAGCAGTTCCTTCCACCCAGCAGTGATTCCTGAGCTCTTCAAAGAATTTTCCAGACTCTGAGATCAATATGAGGTCTCATGAGCCCCCTCCTCCAATAAACTCAGATACTAACTTTAAGATCAGTAAAAGTAGGGGAGGAGATGGTCTTACAAGCCAAGAGACTGAAATCATCCCCCAAAGACCGATCCCTCTCTAAAGGGATTTGCCAAAATTATTGGGTCATACAAGTTCTAAAGTGCATTCAAGTAAATAATGTTCATTTTTTTTCCTTCTCACTCTAAGTGGGCTCTTGAGGAATATCAGATCAGCTGGAGACAAGTCTAAGCAGCTAGGCTTTCTCAGGGCACCTGGCTGGCTTAATCAGTTAAACTCCGACTTTTCTTTTTTTTTTTTTTTTTTAAACGTTTATTTTCGGGAGACAGAGGGAGACGGAGCAGGAGCATGGCAGGGGCAGAGAGAGGGGGGACACAGATTCTGAATCAGGCTCCAGGCTCTGAGCTGTCAGCACAGAGCCCAACTCGGGGCTGGAACTCACAAACTGCAAGATCATGACCTGAGCCAAAGTCGGACGTTTAACCGACTGAGCCACCCAGGCATCCCAAGCTCCCGACTCTTGATCTCGGCTCAGGTCATGATCTCAGTCATGAGATTGAGCCCTATGTCAGGCTCTGCATTGACAGCATGGACCCTGCTTGGGATTCTCTCTCTCCCTCTCTCTGTCCCTCCCCTGCCCCCACTCCACAAAAAATAAGCATTTTTTTTTTTAAAACCTGCTTTCTCCACACACCTCATTTGTAGTTTAAGTAAATTTGCAACTCTATGTATTCCCTAATGACCTTCTCATTCTAGACCAGGCTTTCTCAACTTCAGCACTGACAGCATTTTGGCCTGGATTACTGTTTGGGGAGCAGGGTAGGGGTGCAGAGGCAGGGAAGGCAGGGTCCTGTGCATCCTGAGGTGCTGCAGCATCCCTGGTCTCTCAAAGTAAGTGCCAGTAGCAATCCCCACACTGTAACAACCTAAAATACCTCTAGACATTGCCAAATGTTCCTTGGGGAGAAAAAATGCTCCCATTTGAGAACCCTGTTCTAGACTCATCCCTTCCAGACCATTTCCCATAGCGGCAGGAGAAATCTAAGACAAGCTAACCACGAGCCTCCCTGGCCACGTGATGAGCTCTGATGAACACCCGGGGCAGGCAGGAACTTCCATAGCTCCTCGCAGGCTTCAGAGGGCGCCCTTTGACCACAGGCCCTTTGTGAGTTGAGTCAACCTCCATTGGCATTTTGACCTCCTGCAGCCTTCACAATCCCCGAACATCACATAATGGCCTCAAGATTTGTTTATACTCTTGACACTTTGTATTTGCTTTCCCCTATGTCTACAATCTCCTTTCTCAACACATCCATCTCCCTGAGAGTTTTTTAAGCCATGAGACAAAATTCTACCCATGTGCCAAGTTGTACAAGTTCCAGGCTAGGCAATTCCTGTCAAGACTTTGTACAAATTGCAATTATTGGCTTACCCATCTTCTCCTAGAGATCAAAAATTCCTTGCAGAGTTTCTACATATTCAGCACCCACCACCTCTGATAGAATTTAGTAGGCTAATACTTTCCCACACCTCTTCAAAATCAAAATTTTGAGGGCTACAATAATAAGGTTAAATGCCACTAGAGCGGGGGAGAAAAAGAGAAACATAAGCCACAAAGGAATATTCAGCAGGAAAAGAAAAAAAAGAGACTGAAATTTCTCATATGTAGTAAGGACATCAAGACAGCAATAGATACACTTTGGAGAACTAAGTAATCAACTAACTTCAGTCCTACGGATTTTTAAGATTGCTGGAGAAAAATAACCCGGGTTGAAACTAATTTTGAGCCTTCTCTTCCAAAAGCTGTGTACCAACCAAAAGCTATGTATTAGGTTAAATCTCCACTGGCTTCTCTAAATTTGTGTGCAGACAAATTGCAAACATCACACCATCCAGTGGTCACCAAGTCTGCTTTTAACAGGCTGATTGATTTTTATAATGTTCCAGGCAATTTCAAGTTGTCAGTAAGAACTAATTCTGTCTCATTACTGTCTTCACTCTTGGCAGCTCTGTGACCACTTATTGGTTTTTTTGTCTTCATGTTCATTTTCTTCTGCTAATTCTAAAGTCTTTTTTCCCCTCTTCAGCCCCATTCAAAGGTCTGAAATTATAATCATAGGATGCCCCCAGAACAATTATAGGTGCAAACCTTGGCTCTTCTCATGGGTTCCAAAGCTGAACCCTGAAGGTCCACATCCCATGAAACCTTTTGCAAACCCAAAGCCATTAGAGCCTGCGATGCTGTATTGCTTCATCAATGCAACGACTCTATAGTGGATGCCTTCTCTCGAGCTGATATTAAACCAACTTGTCAATCCGTAATTGCACAATTCCACACTCTCATTTCATGCAGCTTGGCCAAAGAATCTGACCGACACCCACATGACCCCTCTACATCTATTTCCATACCATCTAAAATTCTAATAATTTATGAACTGTTTTACTCAGAACCCCTATGGTGGGTAAGGCCTCATCACCCTGAGATCTTAACAAGAGCATTTTACAGTAGCAGGATTATTAAACACATTCCTAACAGCGTTTGTATATTCAGAATAAAATTCTTGCCATTAAACAGAAACGCAGGCAATTATTCCCTTTATATCATACATGCTTCTTAGTGAAAGCCACTGTAAGACTTGTACTCCAAAAAGCACTAGAGACATAGCATGGAAAGTATTATAAATAAAATACTCTAGGCCTTTTTCCCTAGTTGGGGAGGTCTAAATTTTAGGAGGAAAAAAATGACAGATCGTCCCACAAGATACAGCATACCTTACACCACATGGATTATTGAGAAGCAAACATTCTTCAGGTGGAACCAGTAAGATGAATAAAATATGCTTGTGCCCTGAGGAACTCAAAATCAACTGAGGCCCTTAAAACTGAGACAGTGCCATAAAAGCAGCATAGACTCTAGGGGTCCATGGAGGAAGGAAGCACCGATCACTTGGAACTGAGCACCAGAGAGACTCAGGAGCCGTGTCTGGACAGGAGGTCCCAGAGAGTTATGAAAGGTATCCAGAGAGCAGAGAACAGCCAGGACAAGGTAAGACTTCAGGTCCCTTTCTAGAATGGTGTAGGCACAGCCAATAACTCCAGGGAGCATTAGTAGGCTTTAGGAAAAGGCAGTATGGCAACAGATGAAGCTATAGAGGCAGACATTGGAAATAGCCTGGATTATCCTACACACAAAAGAAATTTTAAGTTAATGATGTATCTGTTTTAGAAATCAACCAAGATTGCCTCAATACTCCCCTCGGCTTGACTAAATTTCTTCCTGACTAAGCACCTGACCTCCCTTTACTTAGAGCATTTTCTTTAGAAAACATAAATTCTTTCTCTGCCCGTTTGAAGTATACATACATCTTGGTAAAAAGCCTCTTGCCAGTTTCACAGTCCAGGACTGTCTTAAAGACTTGGGAACCATCTCCTGAAATGCAATCAAAAGGGATATACCCTCATCACCCAGTTTCTAGGATGAGAGCAGTTGAGGACAGTTGAATGCAGACCAAATTGTGTCCTCTCTCCTCTATTGCAATAGCCTTTAACAAAATCTTCCTTGCCAGTTTTGCTCTGTACAGGTTAGTTTTTGCCTTGACAAAATATTCTTCCTTCTTGGACCCTGAATCCCCCTTCAGCTAACCCCTCCCCCCATTTCTGTTCCCTTTTACAGCAAAACTCCTTCTTAGACTTGAGTATATCCTGTCCCCCAGTCCACCCCACTCCACTCTGACTTCTGTACCCACCACTCCACCAAAACTGCCCAGTCGACCTCACCGATGAACTCCGATTAGGACTTTGTTAAATCAACACTTGTTAAGTGGAGCACAGAGTGCCCATAGGTGAATTGCACTTCAACAGACCTTAAGAGAAATTTAGATCATCAAGATGATTACTCACAGATTCTGGTGGAGGGGTGTGGTACACCTTGTGTGGCCACCCTGGGAAGTCAAAGCAGAATGCAGACAGAGAGGCAAGACTTGGGGCACATGCATTAGGGTCTGCGGGTAGAGTGCTTTGGGGTCCGTGGGCTATGACTGGATTGGTCAATTCAAACCAAAAGAATAGAGGTCTGATAAGCTCTACAGGGGTCTTATCTAAGGGGAACATAAGGGGAAGACCCCAGGAGGCAGGGGAAGACTCTTGATCACAAGTGCTATTGGGGAATTTCTAGCAAGAACTTACATCTTCTTATAACTCTGTGAGCTGTTATCCAGGGCATGTGTTTGCATGAGGGGCTACCATCAGTTCTGTGGGCCACTTAGCCAAACAAATGGATGTCAAGAGAGCTATGTTATGGAGTCACTTAGCTAAGTTCTCAGCACTTCCCTTGCTAAATCCAAGGGAAACTTTTGGTCCTCATCCTACTTGACCAACCAGCAGCATGTGACTCAGCTGATCACTCCACCCTTCTGGAAATACCTTCAGCTTCCAGCTCTTCACACTCTTCCTCTTTCCTCTAGCTGCTCCTTCTCAAGTTTCTAGTCACCCTCTGACCTGTAACTTTGAAGTTACACCTCTTCTCCTCAGATGCTCACTCCTAAGGGTTTTCATCCAGGCTACCACGTTAAGTACAATGTATTTGCTGAACGCATCTCCAAGTGCATGTCTTCAGCCTCTACCTTGTCCCTAAACTCCAGATGTGCATTCCAATGGGTTATAGACAAGTGATTAGGAAACACCTCTACTTGCATGTTTTACAAGCAAGTCAAACTTAGCTTGTCCAAGACTGAGCTGTTTCCCCCTCAGACTTGATCCCTCCTCCACATTCTTCCCCCTAAAGTTGCTTAGTTAAAAAAAAAAAAAAAAGAGAGAGACACATGCACGCACACACTCACACACACTCACACCTAGAATCGTCCTTGAGTCCACTTTTTTGTGTAACTACTTCCAATTTGTCATGACATCATGCACATACTTTCAAAATATACCAGAATCCAGTCAGTTCTCACTTCTCCTCCTGCAACCACCTTGGTCAGAGTGGTCACCTCTTGCCTGGATAATCGAAATGACCTGCCAGCCGTCTCCCCTTCCTGTGCCACCCCCCACTCTGTCATCGCGGCGAACACATGATCCGATACATGACTCTCCAGCTCACAACTTCCCTGGGGTGTCCTATGTGGCACAGAGCACAGCCACATCCCCGCAAGCATCTAGGAGGAATCCCATGACTGGCCCCACTCTATCTACCATGTTATCAGTAAGACTTGTGGTCAACAGTAGGCTATTAGCAGTTAAGTTTTTGGCGAGTCCAAAATTATATACCGATTTCCAACTGTGCAGGGGGTGGGGGTTGGTGCCCCTAACTCCCCTGTCCCTGGTAGCTCAATGGCCAACGGTACTTTCTATCAAAAGCTGTGGTGCACATTGCACAGGGGAGTAACGAGTAACAGAAGTGCCTGGATCACAAATCTTTTCTTCCTAGCTAGCTAGTCCCCAGCCTGTGACAGGTGAGCCTCAGCGTGTCCTACTCTGATGGCAATTCCTATTTTCTTCCCCAACAAGGCTAGTCTCAACCCTGCTAGGCCAACTTCTGCTCCCTCTGTGTCTGAATGTCAGAAACTCACATTGAAGAAGAAAGGATAAAGCCCAGGAGAGGCACAGGCAGGTGGAACCCCACATTCGTTCTGACATCTGATTGAAGCACAAGTGAAATGAGCCTTATGCTGTCCTCACCAAGTTCTAAATATGATGGACTGTGCTATACACACAACCCTTGAATAAGAACTTGAGATAAATTGATTGGGAAACTTTCTCTCTGAAAAATGGTCTCAACCTGAGAGCGCCAGTTTTTCTGCACCATTTTTAGTATCTATTTTTGCAAACCATTTTTCAAAAGTCACCGCTAGCAATAAGTCTAGAGCGTTCATTTCCAAACTTGAGCATTTTTATGCAAACTTTTCATCTTCCTGGGCTAGATAAGCCCAAGAAGAAACATTTCATTTATTATATGGGCTGCAGGGTGAAGGCTTGCCACACGAGACCACAAGCTCCATGAGAGCAGGAATTTCTGCCTGGTTTGTTCATTCAGTGACCCCAGCACCTAACCCAGTGTGTCCAAATCAAAAGAATACGATAGATATTAGTTGATTAATGTCACAGGATGACAGTCCTTGTGCTGTAGGATAGGTCTGGCACCACTCTCCCCTTGAGAATTCAGATATTGATGGAGCTTCCTTCAAGATCAATGGCATGCCCTGATGAGAAATAGGGATGTGTAGGAGGAAAGCATGTGAGCCAAAACTATCTATTTAGCCTTAAGTGGAAACTCTCAAGAGACACGCACCAAAGGAGCTGGTGGGAGGCTCCAAGTAACAGCTCTTCTCAGGAAGAGCTATGTCGTGCTAGGAAGTCACTTAACATTAATAACAACAAACACTTCTATAAATGCCAGGCTTTAATCAAGTGCTTTGTGTAAATTACCTCACTTAATCCCCAGAACAGCCCGTCAAGCAGATACTGTTATCATGTCCCTTTAACAGACTGAAAAACCGAGGCACTGCTAGTTCAATTAACTGCCCATTTTCACATACCCAGCTTGGGTCAGGACCAGAATTTAAGCCAGGGAATCCTGTTTAAGTATCTGGGTTCCAGATATCACCACTGTGGCCACTTTGGCCTCCCAGGACCTCCAGAATCCCTGTTTCCTCTCTAAAGAGGGTAGGAAAAACAGCGGGGGGGGGGGGGGGGGGGGGGGATGATGGATCAGTAGTCTCCCAAACCTCCTCAACTACAGGACTTTTTTTTTTTTTAAGTTGATTTATTTTGAGAGAGAGAAAGTGCAAGCACAAGTGGGGAAGGGGCAGAGAGAAGGAGAGACAGAGCCCCAAACAGGCTCAGCTCTATCACCATCAGCACAGAGCCAGATGTGGAGCCCCAAGACACAAAACATGAGATCATCACCTGAGCTGAGATCAAGAGTCAGATCCTTAACCAACTAAGCCACCAGGGCGCCCCAGGACTGTTTTCTTAAAAGAAATTCTACTTGGCTAGCCAAATTCATAGACACAGGAAGTAGAATGGTGGTTACTAAGGGCTGGGGCAGTGTGGTGGGGAAAGGGGAGTTGTTGTTTAAAGGGGTTAGAGTTTCAGTTTCTGCAAGATGAACAAGTTCTAGAGACGTGTTTCACAACAACGTGAATATACTTAACACCACTGAGCCTTCAAGTGATTAAGATGGTAAATTTTATGTTATGGGTTCTTACCACAATAAAAACGAAAGAAATCTTACCTAGAGGCTCCATAAGTAAAACAGAAGTGTTGCTGCCTGATGCAGCAGAGCAAGAGCCTAAGACACCAGCCTCCTGGCTTCTTTTCCCAGACTCCCACCAGAATGAAGCCCCGGGACTCTCTGTGATGCCTCGTTGATCACTGTGACACAAAGGCAGTGGTGCTCAACCGCTACCCCAGCTGGGAAGGCTACTTCTATTCCCACCTTAGTCATGGGTGAGGCTCTACCTCTAGTCCATGGTCACCCCTGAAGGCCCAGCCTCTGCCTGTTCTGGGGACATAACGAGTGTCCAGGACTCCCAGATGGAAGGGTGGAGGGACTAGCTCAGAAAAGACCCCTCCCTCTCCACCCTGCCCCCCACCGCCAAAGCAGCATTAATGACAGCCCATCCTTCCCTATCCTCTGTGCACAATATAGTTCTGAGCCTAAGGAGTAGATGTGGGCTGCCATAACCAGTTCATAGCAAGATAACCAAAGAACTCCAAAACCAAAGTAAGTGAGAGCATCAGCACCTATTGTTTCATTATATATATAATCTCCTAACTAAAAGACAGAACAATTACCATCTTTGACGGTCAAATTCATCTTCCTCAGGTCCTCAACTGACCTACTTCAATCACATGTGCATTGCCCAGTACCTGAAACTTACCTCAGCACGTGTGTTCTCTTCTGACCCAGTTTATATGGAGCTGACTGAAAAGAGGCACGGATCGGGAAAAGCAGGATTTTCAAAGGGAAACCCTAGTTTACATCTGCACCAACACTTTTGCCCACCCCAGGAAATTATTTGGTTACTCCTACAGTGTAACCCCTTTCTCTTTGTTTGGGAACATGGTGATTATACTCACAAGAGGGAAGAAGTAAGATAAAGGGCCTAGCACACGCTAGATTTCTCATTTGGCCAGCAGAATGAGAAATCATCTGAACACATCCCTGTGGAAAAAATAATCAATTTTTCATAGACTTGTTATAGGTTTCATAAAATATATCGTGCACATATTTTTAAAAGAAAATGGCTTTTTAATGATATTTAAAATATATGGCACAGCAAGAATTATTTAAAACGTGTTTCTGAGGCCTCAAGTTTGGTTCTCCCTGTTAAAATATAGATGATTTGGATAAGTCTGTCTTCTTGGGATAAATGTGTGACCTAGCTCATCTTGTTATAAAGCTCATGTGAAGGAACTTGGTATTCAGGCAGTTAAGGAATTAGTATAAATCCTCCCAAGGTATTTGATCCCCTGAACTTCTACCAGTTAGCAGTTGTCTGTTGACCTGTGTGCATTCAATCACTACTCTTAACCCAGGGGACAGCAAAACATAGAGAAAGTCCACACAGAGAAGAGGAAGCAGAGCTGAAGCCAACCAAATGTGAACACCGCCCATCCAACACGTGTTTCCTGGGCTGTTGGAGCAGGTGCAGGAATGTAGGGATACATGATGCAGGTGGTCTGGGTTCTGAATCCCTGATCCAGGCAGATTACCTTCGTTTTTGTGAGTAAATGGCTTGATTTTCCATATCGGTGAGCATGCTTTTCGTGGGAATACATGTCCATCCTAAGAGGAAGACTATGCCCCTAGACCCGTGCCCAGCCTCATATGAGCATTTAATGTAGGTCTACAGAGCACAGGTAAGAATTAGAGAACAACTTTATCACCACAACTGGGGAAACAGGCATCTTCAAAGCCATGGTTAACAAGTCATGAGGGTCTTGTCCATAGAGCATGGACTGGCTCATCTACCCCTGTTCTAGAAAACCAAGGTGTTTTCTCCACTCTCTGCCAAAGAGAGACATGGCTGAAATATATCTGGCACTACACACACACACACAACTGAATGGATGGATGAATGGATTTTTTTTCATCTACCTGAAGCAGATCCAATATACAAAAACAAGTTTGGAAAGAAAAAAAAACCTTGGCTTTTATCATGTAACAAGTTAAACATTACACTATTTTTGTGTCTAACATCTTCTTTCAAGAAGCTATGAAGACGTTCGACATCACTTATGTCAGAATAGACAATCCAGCTAAGATAAAGGGATATGCCCAAAACAAAGATCATATCAAATATATGACACCAACTTTAAAGCTTCAGGAGTTTACAAAAAAGACAGTCACTCCAGGACCAAGTTGACTGATAGGATATGGAGCTGTGGGTGTTGAAGGCCTTGAAAGATGGTAGGCTTTAGATCACTAAAGGGGGCGGAGGAGGCTTTTTGAAGAGACAGAACACAAGCCAAGATCTAGCAGCAGAAACAAGCCTCCTGTTTGCCGATAGCTAGGACAGCCCCGGCCCTGACCAGGGCTGCAGGAAATAGGGCTCATTATAGGGTGGAGGCTGGCCATAGAGGAAAAGCTAACAAGCTGCCCGAGAAGTTGATTTGTTACCTCAGGCAATCATTTTAGGGTCTTGAGTAAGAGTAACAGGGTGTTCCAACAGGAAGGAGAGAACTCACCCCAGGACTGCTTTAAAGAACACACTCCCCTTGACACTGAGTCAGTGATTTCATTTGCACTCAGCTTTTCAATATCCTGTCTCAGTGGTTCCCATCTTACAGGCCACAGAGTTACGGCAGCGGTCCCCGAAGTCAAGTAAGCGCTGCCTGGAGAATGACTTGCTCCCGGAACATGGCCGCTATCGTGTTCTCATAAGCGTAGACACAGTGTGAGACCTAAAATGCAAATTCACTAAAAAGCAACAGTAACCAGAGTCACCCCAGGCACCAGCCCCGGTGTCACTGGCACCAATCTTGCCCTATTCAGCCGTACTTCAGCCTCCACCAAAATGCATTCTTCAAATAAATAAAATGACCCTCAAGCATTTCTAGGAGTTTCCGGGAATTTTGTACCTGTGCCTGCAAATGAGTTCATGCTCTCCAGACAGCCGCTGGGTGGCGCTGCGTCTTCAAGGCTCTGTCTCCAGCTCCTTCTCGCACCCCTTGCCCCAAACCCCTGCAGGGCCAGAAGCTGCAGGATGGTTGGTTCATCGAGAGCAGGGGAAAACTCTGCTTGCTTGCTTTTGAGCTACCCCTCCCAAAGCAGGCATCTTTGTGCCACACATACTATTTTACCAAGGAATTTTTTTTTTGTTTAATTTTTTTTTTCAACGTTTATTTATTTTTGGGACAGAGAGAGACAGAGCATGAACGGGGGAGGGGCAGAGAGAGAGGGAGACACAGAATCGGAAACAGGCTCCAGGCTCTGAGCCATCAGCCCAGAGCCTGACGCGGGGCTCAAACTCCCGGACGGCGAGATCGTGACCTGGCTGAAGTCGGACGCTTAACCGACTGCGCCACCCAGGTGCCCCCCAAGGAATTTTTTTAAGATTTATTTTTGAGAAAGAGAGGGAGCATGAGCAGGGGGAGGGGGATAGAGAGACGACAGAGAATCCAAAGCAGGCCCTGAGCTGTCAGTGCAGCAGAGCTCAATCTCACCAACCATGAGATCATGGCCTGAGCAGAAGAAGGACGCTTAACACACTGAGTGCCCCACCAGGGAATTTTTTTTTTTTTAAACAAAAAGACTATTTCTAAGGTTTTCATTACAGCCCCTAAACTATAAATGACAACCATCCGATACAGGTGGGTCAGGAAGACAAATACCAGGGACAGATCCCATTCTATGCTCATCATGGTCTCCCATACACTGTCAGAAAGCAGATCCTCTTTGACCCAAATTAAATATCAGAACGTGTGAGTGAGAAGTGTAGGAGGATGTTCACTACAGGTCCTTAGTTAGCATGCCGAAGAATACCAGGTATAGAAAGGGTTGTGACATTTCTATGGTAGGATGACAGGGGGCTATTAAAAACGAGGAGGTTAGCTCAACAGTACTGCTATGGAAGATCCAAGGTGCATTCAGTAAAACCAGTCTGTCGAAACCGGTAACCAAAGAGTTAACACGGCAGGTAGGCACAGCCCCACGCTTTTACCCCAATCTGCTCATTCTAGGAATGCAGCATACTACACGTTTCTCCCAGATTCTTGCCTGACACCATGATAGGCAAGTGTTAAGCATTTTTGCAGATACTCCAGGTTTCAAGAAGCTGGCCAGAACCAGTCAGGACCACTGACCTCCTCTTTGAGTACAACAAAATGAAAAACCCTCCCCTACCTAGTAACTTCCCTTTATCAGATTTTGAGTCACGCAGCTCCTATCCCCTTCACCCAGACCCTCTTCCACATGCCTTTAAAGATCATGGGGGGCACCTGGGTGGCTCAGCTGGTTCAGCACCCAACTTCGGCTCAGGTCATGATCTCGAGGTTGGTGGGTTCAAACCCCACATTGAGCTCTGTGCTGACAGCTCAGAACCTGGAGACTGCTTTGGATTCTCCCCCTCTCACTACCCGTCCCCCTGCTCACACTCTGCCTCTTTCTCACTCTCTCTCAAAAAAAAAAAAAAAAAAAAAGATCCCAGACTCTTCCCCTTCCCAGAGGTGGATTTGAGGCTTACCATCCTGTCCCCTCCTGTGGCTACCTCTTGAATAAACCCCTTCCTCAGTGTGTACTTCATGTCTCAGTGATTGGCTTTTGCTGCATGCGTGGACAAACGTGGGTTCAGTTATACAATCAGGAGACATTAGGCATAATGTGATCCCATTTCAAAATGGAGGATGGTAGAGGAGAAAAGAAAGGGGTATATATGGTATATGTCAGGAACAAAGCCTGTTGTAGTACTGACATTTCCCCCACCCCCATTCCTAAAGCAGAGTGGTTTCTTACTACACGGATCCATTTTAGAACTTACCTGGGAGACAAAGACAAGTGCTAAGAGCCCTCAGTTGGCTGAATTGTCTCCAACTGCTTAAAATCTGGACCATGGGAGGAGAAAAATCTGGCTGCAGTAGGATGTAAGCATCCACCGCTTGGTCAAGTCCCATGTAACCCCTCCACGGAGTCTGCCAATAAACCCATGACCAAGATCTAGAACACAAGTGAGGTTTGGGAATCAGGCTTGTGTTTCTTTTGCCTGTTTCTGTGCTGCCTATGAGGTGAGAATAAGGAGCCTAGTCGAAGGCTGCAGGTTTAAGAAAGGACCAAGGAAAGACATTCCAGAAATTGTCCCAGTGGTTACCTCTGCAAAGTTAGATTAGGTACTAATGGACTTTGTTACAATGAACATGTATTATATTCATGCTCTTAACAGCTCCGTCTCTTACTAACACTCAGACAGGAATTTGGGTGAGGCAAGTAGGGTGCAAGGTTTAAGGAAGCATTGGCTCTCAGGGTCTTGCCAGCTCAGTCAGCAAACGCCCCCATGAGGGGCTGCTTGCTTAAATTTAGCACCCTAGCCACCCTGCTGGCCTCACCCCAGTCCTGGCTTTTCCAGTTAACTCTCAGAGCTCTGAAACCTATGGTTTTTTTTTTTAATTTTTTAATGCTTATTTGAGAGCATGTGAAAGCATGAGCACAAGAGTGTGCAAGCAAGGGAGGAGCAGAGAGAGGGAGACACAGAACCACAAGATTGTGACCTGAGCTGAAGTCGGACACTCAACCAAATGAGCCACCCAGATGCCCCCCGAGTCCCATTTAAATTCAAGCTGGATGCTATCTGCCACACACACGATACAGAGCACGCGGTCATTGCAAAAGTATTTTCATATACCTATTTCACCAATTCTTTACAATAATCTTGGAGGAAAACAAGATAGGTATTGTAATTCCCATTCTACAGATGCAAGACTAGAAAGGTTAAGACACCCATCCAAGGGCGCACTGCTAAGCGGCATAGAACTCAACCCAGTTCAGCTGATTCCAATGATTCCCACCCCCTAGTGTTTCCATGGCACTGGGCACACACGAAAAAAATGATACTGTTCTCGTATCAAAGAGAAGTGAATCTCTGAAGCGAAACGTAACCCAGATATTCACATCTTCCATCAAATAAGGCTGTGCATCCGCCTTGCTCCCTTAGCAACCACAGCAGGCAGAAGCCCATAGAAGATGAAGGCACCCTCCAGTCAAGATGGCCGCACCACCAGGAGCAACCTTTCATGAGGGCTTACAAGCAGGTCCATGGCTGTGGGTTGGGACCAGGTGCGAGCCATAGAAAGTTTTTGCAAGCCTGGGGGAAGGGGTGCACTGCCCAGGAGACCTTAATCTAAGAGAATCTGAGTTAGAAAAAGCTAACAGGAATGCAAGCCACTACTGGTGGTCAGCACGTCCAGTGTTTCTCTTAGACATTAGCAAAAGGGATAATATAGCACCATCAGCCGCAAACCTAAAAGCTCAGCCAGGTGGCCTGGTGACCTGGAAGTTTGCTTAGGGAGTTAGTTCAGGCAGCCCCTGAATGGCCCTTTCTGTCCAGCGCCGTTTTAGGGTATTGCAAGATCCCAACACTGCACTTGATAAAAATGAAGTCTATCTCTCCCCCCCTGCCTTCTGAGGATTTGATTTTTCTCTGTTCCCAATGGTACTCTTTTAAAACTGAAGTAAATAAATAAGAAACCGGAAAAATACTCTGGCTTGCTAAATGTGTGTGTTTCCATTCACGGAGGCTGTATCACAGCTGGCAGAATTCTTCCTGTTCTTGTTTACCTGTTCCTTTAAGAAGAAAAACAACTCATTCCTCTCTAACCTGGGGTTCAAGTATACTGTTTAGCCAAGTCTTTGCCTCCCTCTTCTGTTGAAAAGAGAAATGACATGCAGCAAATCCAAGTTCCAAATTTGAGAAAACTCTTACGAGGAACTCTACCCTAGGATGTTTACATAAGCTGTGTAAAGTGGCTTTAAAGAGAGTCTGGTATTACAGTGTTATCCATATAACACTCAGATTAATACTTCCCAGAAAAAATAAGCTTTGAATCAGAAAAAATCTGGGTAAATTGCACACCACCTGGGTAACTGAACAAAATCAATGGAGAGATTCCTTGGTCACTGGACTAAAAGATTCAAGATTGATTTTTCTCCCCTTTTTAGTAAAATACGAAACTCCCCAGCAACCTGAAGTATGACTGGAGGCTTGTATCTTGCAAGAATTTATGCGGCAAAGACATAGCAATTTAAAAACTTTCCTTCAACAGCTATACAGAAGGCTGAATTTGCATGATCTCATCAGGCAATGATTTTTGAAAGCATTATCTTCAAAACTGGGGTGGGGGGGAACTCAAGTTTCCTGCCAAGTATCAGAAATATTTTTTTGTAAACTCAGTTATATCCTAAAATAATCAACTGTGACCTCTTGCAATATTCAGGGATACACAGGGCACTGTGAATTTTCTAAAGGGCCTCATGCTTCCATAAAGCCATGGAAGATTCCTTTTAAGAGAGTTTTTCTTTTTGAGGCAGAGGTCCGTGCACCATGGCCTACTGCTGGGCCCACTTTAAATACAAACTGTTTCCACGGTGGGGTCATCTGGTATCCACACAGTGCTGCTCCTGACCACTACTGAGCATTGTATTAGGCACCATGCACATATACAATGAGTCATGATTATTTTCCTTCCCAGCCTAAGAAAGAGAATTTAAAGTAACTTACCTGAAACGGCAGGTTAGGTGAGAGGCAGAGCCACGGTCCTAGACAAAGGAAACTGGATGTCTGTGCTCCTGAGGGCAATGCCGCCTCTTTGGGTTTTTTTTTAAGTTTATTTACTTCTTCTGACAGACTGTGAGCATGTGGGAGAGGAGAGAATCCCAAGCAGGCTCCATACCGCCAGCACAAAGCCCACTGTGGGCTTCAACCTACGAACCTCGAGACCACAACGCGAGCCAAAGTCAGAGGCTCAACCAACTGGACCACTCAGATGCCCCTACACCACCTCTTTTAAAACCTCCTCCCTTACCAGGCAAGAAAGCGCACCTGAGACCAGTATTTCTCTGGTGATAAGAATCACCTGGAAAGCTTATCCACTACAGTTTCCTGAACTCCCTGCCCTGGAGATTCTGACTCCTCAAATACCAAGAAACAGTGGTTTTAACAAATGACGCAGGTGATTCTTATCCTCAGAAAATTACGGGAATGGTCTCAGACCAGGGGTCAGCAAGGTAAAGGGCCAGAGAGTATTTTTGGCTTTGTGGAACATATGGTCTCTCTCACAACCATTCAGTTGTCATGGTAATGCAAAAGTAGCCAGAGAAATTTCATAAATGAATGGCGTGGCTGTGGTCCAATATTTAATTTACAAACAACAGGTGGCTGGGTCTAGTTTGCTAGTCCTTATCTCAGACGTTCATGGTGTCATTAAGAAGAGCCATTAATGCTTGCTGTTTGTCACCGTACTAAGGTTGCTTCTCAATTGGGCGACTGATCCAGTGAAAATCTCCCCAACACCATGAGGCATCACCTACATCAAGAGGTATAGTCAAAGTTGTGTCTTCCCTCCCTCTTCGGGGAGCAGCACTTCTAATGTCAGATGCAGGTTTGTGACCAACTCTGTCATCGCAACTCATGACATAGGGGAAGACATACGTAGGTCAGGCACAGGCCAATAGGCAAAGCTTTCACTTCCGCCTGTTGGTAAGTGCGGTAGGCAGAATTCTACGATGGCCCCCACGTTTTCCAGCTCCCTGAATACACACCTTCTTCCAATTATCCGATTACACAGGAATTTAAGTGCCTCTCCGCAGCAATTTTGCAGATGTAATTAAGGCCCCAAATCGGTTAATCCATACCTTAAGATATGGAAATCATCTGGGGCGCCTGGGTGGCTCAGTCGGTGAAGGTCCTGGCTCTAGGTTTCAGCTCAGATCATGATCTCACAATTTCATGGATTTGAGCCAACATCGGACTCTGAGCTGATGGTGCAGATCCTGCTCGGTATTCGCTCTCTGGCGCGCTCACGCTCTCTCTCTCTCTGCCCCTCCCCCAATCACACTGCCTCTGTCTCTCTCAAAATAAATAAATAAAACAAAAACAAAAACAAGGAAGGAAATTGCCCTAGTGAGCCTGATCAAATCAATTAAGTCCTTTAACCCTGAATCCAGAAGTCATGGAGTCAGAACCAACATGAGAGGAAGATATGACTTGAGGGAAGAGTCTCTATTTTTGGCGTTAGAGATAGAGAGGGCCACGAGGCGGAAAAATGGGTGACCTATAGGAGCTGAGAGCTCCCCAGCTGATAGGCAGCCAGGTTAGGTGTCCTCAGTCCTACAACCATAAGGAAACGAGTTCTTCCAATGACTAGTGAGTTTGGAAGAGGACGCTGGACCCCAGGTGAGCACCGAACCCCAGCCAACACCTTGACATCAACGGGGTGAGACTCCAGCAGAGCAGAGATCCAGCCACGACATGCCTGGGCTTCTGACCTCCAGAAACTGTGAGACAATAAAGTGATGTATGGAAAACTGCCAACTTTGTGCTCATTTGTTACACAGCAATAGAAACCTATTACAGAGAGGCCCAGGGCTTTGGTGTCTCCATGACTGTTAGAGATTTTTAAGTCCAACGGTTTCTGGGTTTAAATATAGGTGGATGTGTCCTTTATAGGCATATTCATCCATCGTGCCTGCCTCCTGTGATGCAGGCCTGTGTGCACTGCCCACCTTCCAGGAGTCTAGTTAAAGATGCCTACTGCAAGGGGTGCCTGGGTGGCTCAGTCAGTTAAGCGTCTGGCTCTTGATCTGAGCTCAGGTCATCCATCTCACAGTTTGTGAGTTCAAGCCCTGCATGGGGCTCTGCTCTGATGGTGTGGAGCCTGCCTGCTTCGGATTCTGTATTTCCTTCTCTGTGCCCCTCCCAACTTGGGCACAGATCTCTCTCTCTCTCTCTCTCTCAAAATGAATAAACAAACATAAAAAAAAAAAGATGCCTACTGCAATGATGTTTATCCAAGATCAACTTGCAGGCTTCTTTCAACACACCTGTCATATGCAAAACATCAAACCAGGTATTGGGAGGTGGATGGGAGATCAGTGATGAAGTTTACATCTTGGATGAGTGAGGGACAGATGTTTGAAAAAATAACTGCCAGGGAGGCATTATAACTGAAATGTAAGAAAATCGCACAGGGGCTTGGAAAGCAGGACAGTTAATTCCCATCAAAAAAAGATGGGATTTACCTGAGAGGCCACCATCTAAGCCAAAGAAGTGCACAGTATTTTAAAGAACTAGAATGAGGTTGTAAGGGTAAAATGTTAGAGATGGTGGGGGGCTTTGGACTATGTTCTTTGGGTAATGGACCCCAAGGGCCCCCAGATCTCTTCCTACGTCCTGGTTACTAGTAGCTCTGGCCACCAAGTAAGCTTTCAGGGCACCTACTTTTCACTCCTACATCAGGATGACTGATACTTGGCTGAAGCCCGAAAAGCATGTCATGTGCCTGTTGTCCTCTGGGGATGCCCCTGCCCAAAGGCATGAAAAGTCACTCAACATCACAGACCATTCAGCCACGAGTGTGAGGGCCTCTGTCACCTTATACAGCTTACAACAGCCAACAACCTCGTAAGATGTCCCCCCAGTGCAAGACACAGAGGTGGGAGGGTGGGTGGCAAGGAGGGTGTGTGGCTTCATACAATTGAGTTTCTACTGGCACCGACTCCCAAGCAACCTTTTAACAGAGATGTTTAATTGATCTTTATTGAGCAGAATCTTCCCTTCTGCTTATAAAAGAAATGATGGCTCTTCCCCCTGGTTCTGTCTGGAAGACTTAATAGCCCCAGTTTCCTCTTGTAGCAAAGGTACTTAACGACAGGGAGACCATCATAAATAGAGCTCATTGTCTGAGATACAAGCCATGTTCTAATCAGCCTTCACACTGAGATGACTTTGGTTGTGTCTGTTGATTTTTGAAGGGGCTTTTTCCTGGCTGACAAGTACACTGCACTTGTCCATTCAGGGTCTGCTGACAAATTAACAAATGGCTTCAGCAAAATAATCCATAGGGCCTTGCCAAAGACCCTTGAGGATGCCTTAATGGGTATCGATTGGATCCCCTCGTGCAGTAGCTCCTAAATGAGGTCCAAGAGCCCAGCCATAATCATTTGCACGCAGTGTGCACGGATACACAATGCGTGTGTGGGTATGAAGAGACTCATTGCAATACTGTCAGGATTCAGAGAGAATTCCAGGAGTCGGGACAGATAGAAGCATGCTTGGTGAGTGATAAAGAGTGAGAGGAAAGGTGATACTTTCTACATTACTTTGGTTCCTTTTCAAAGGGCTTTATTCATGTTAGCATCACTCCTTGAAATAACCTTAAAACAAGCAGGTATTAATACTTCCATTTGGGGTGCCTGGGTGGCTCAGTCAGTTAAGCATCTGGCTCTTGACTTTGGCTTAGGTCATGATCTCATGGTTCAGGAGTTCAAGTCCCACATTGGGATCCACACTGACAGTACAGAGCCTGCTTGGGATTCTCTTCCCCTCCCCGCTTGTGCTTTCTTTCTCAAGATAAATAAATAAACTTAAAAAAATATTGGGGGGGGGCAGCACCTGGGTGGCTCAGTCGATTAAGCATCCGACTTTGGCTCAGATCATTATCTCTCGGTTTGTGGGTTCGAGCCCCGCGTTGGGCTCTGTGCTGACAGCTCGGAGCCTGGAGCCTGCCTCAGATTCTGTGTCTCCCCCTCTCTCTGCCCCTCCCCTGCTCACGCTCTGTCTCTGTCAATAATAAATAAATAAATGTTAAAAAAAAATTTAATACTTCCATTTTAGCTAGGAAATTTTGTATTAAATGTTCCCACTAGTATGATATTTAAGGAATAACCTAGAGGCTAGTACTCAATGCCATAGAAAACCGTTATTAGTATTTGGGGATTGTTCTAGAGTTACAGATTTTCGCGCTCTTTTTTTTTCTCTCCTCCCTCTGGCTGACCTCGCCCACCTGTCACCTGCCCATCCCTCCCCATCCTCCAAGTGGCCATCTTGATATGTTAGACACCTTGGCCATAATTCCTAAACCAAATTTTGGAAACTGTTTTATAAAAAATACAAGTGTTCTTAAATGGACGCGAGCACAGAATTTTTGAAATCAAGACTGTCCAAAAAAATCTAAGTTATATGATCACTCTAATAGTGAGGCTCTGACATATCTCTCAAACAACTAGCAGGAGGTTTGGTAAGGGAAGCACCTGTCATTTATTGACACACGAATATCATTAAGGCAGACATAAAAGCTGGGCCTAAGGTCGCACCTGAAACATAAGGCTTTCCACTTGAGATGCTGGCTTTCCCCCCAGTGTTATTGAGATATAACTAAGGAATAATATTAGTTTAAGTTATACAACATAATAATTTGATATATGTGTATTTGTGTAATGACCACCACACCAAGTCTCGTCAACATCCATCGCCTTGGGGCGCCTGGCCGGCTCTTGATCTCAGGGTCATGAGTTCAAGCCCCACATTGGGTGTAGACAGTGCTTAAGTAAATAAATAAACTTTTAAAAGAATCCATCACCTCATGTGGTTGCAATTTTCTTGTGAGGAGCACTTTTCTACTTTCTTAGCAATTTCCAAAGAAACAACACAGTATGAGCTACAGTCACCATGCTGTCCATTACATCCCCAGGACTAATTTTAAATTTTTTTTTTAATGTGTGAGTAGGGGAGGGGCAGAGAAACAGGAAGACACAGAATCTGAAGCAGGTCCAGGCTCTGAGCTGTGAGCACAGAGCTGGACAGGGGACTCAAGCTCATGAACCATGAGATCATGACCTGAGCTGAAGTCAGACATTTAACCGACTGAGCCACCAGGGCGCCCCTCCAGGACTTATTTTATAACTGGATATTTATACCTTTGACGCCCTTCCCCCACATCGCCCCTCCCCTACCTCTGAAAACCACCAGGCAGTTCTCTGCCTTTAGAAGCCCAGTTTCCTTAGATTCCACATGTAAGTGAAAACATACAGTATTTTTCTTTCTCCGGCTTTTTTCACTTAGCATGATGCTCTCAAGGTCCATCCTGGCTTTTTCAGTTGGTATCACAGTTAAACATTAAGGACCATGTTGGTGTTATCACCAGGTGCTTGTCAGGTGTTGTGGGCTGAATTGTGTCTCCCCGACTCATATGAAGCCCTTACCCCAGTACTTCAGAATGGAACTGTATTCGGAAACAGGGCCTTCAAGGCAGTAATTAAGTTAAAATTAGGCCACTAGTCCAGTCTGACTGGTGTCCTTATAAGAAGAGGAGATTAGGATCCAGGGATGCCCGCAGAGAAAAGACCATGTGAGGATGTAGGGAGAAGGTGGTTGTCTAATAGCCAAGGTTGGAAGTCTGCAAAGATCCTTCTCACAGCCATCAGAAGGAAACAACCTCGCTGACACCGTGATCTTGGACTTCCAGCCTCCAGAACAGAGCAAAAATAAATCTCTATTGTTTCTACTACCCCAGACTGTGGTGTTTTGTTATGGTAACTCCAGCAAACTAATACGGTGCCCCAAAAATGAACATGGAAGGAAGTATGAGACAGCCGGTACATGACAAGCACTGAACTAAACACAAGGCATTATTATTCTCAGCCCCATTTTACAGATGAAGAAACTGAGGCACAGACGGGTTCAGTGAAGTGCCTAAGGCCATATGTCTAGCATGTGGAAAAAATGGAACGTGAAGCCACTTACTAGTCTGGGAGTTCTATTTTTCCTCAGATTTCTGCCTGTGGGGTGCCTGAGTGGCCCAGTTGGTTAACCATCTGACTCTTGATTTTGGTTCAGGTCACGATCTCACGGTTTGTGGCTTCGAGCCCCACACTGGGCTCTGTGCTGACAGTGTGGAGCCTGCTTGGGATTCTGTCTCCCATTCTCTCTCTGCCCCTCCCCTGCTCTCACACTCTGTCTCTCAGAAAGTAAATAAATAGACTTGAAAAAAGTTTCTGCCTGTATCTCCCTAACGGCCATCTACAAAACCTTTCAAAACTGGTCTAGGAGGCAGCATGGAAAGCAAACTCGAGGATACCGTGCCGCCTCTTGAGAGGCTGGGGATCGCCAGCTGGGTAGCATTGGAGAGACCAGGAAAGCCGGCTCCTCTTGAAGGCCCGTGGGACGGAAGGAAGCTCCACGGGGGCCTGATGCACTGAGGGCCCAGAGGCAGGAAGGTCTTCCCCACCATGGCGGTCATCCCGAGCCACAGCCCTGCCGGCAAGGGGCCTTGGGCTCTTCCAGGCATGTTGGCTCCAGTGGGCACATATACCTGATGTGGACTCAGAAGTGGCTCCCTCCCTCTCCAGCAGCTATTCCTCCAGAATGAGCAGGGGGAAAAGATGCCAGACTGAGAGGCAGGGAAGACTGCCTTCATCCTCCAGGCCAGTTTTTTGACGCTGGCTCTAGTGACAGTTTGAGCTACATCTTTGTTTGTTGGGAGTGGGAATGGTTGCCATGTATGCTGTAGGATGTCTATCGGCACCCCTGGCCCCTACCGACTAGATGCCAGTAGCACACCACCCACTTGTGACAACCAAAAATGTCTCTGGACACTGTCAAATACCCCCTCGGGGATAAAATCGCACCCATTGAGAGCTTCTCTATCCTCTAAGAAAAAGAGCAAACAGTACTTCCTCAAGACACGACTTCCATCTGTCAGAAAGCTGTCATAATAACACAAGCAAATGTTCTACATCAGTGTTGTTGTAGAGTGCACAACCTGCCCAAATGCACAGAGCAGTCCTCTTCCTCCTCGTTCCCTCTCAAGACTCAAAAGATAATGAGGCTAATCTGCCCCACACTGCATCATTCCTTTCTATTTCCCATACTTCTAAGACGCTATGAGGAACCTGAGAGCTGACTACACTGTCAAAATTCTAGCTTCCTGACCTAAGCTTGGGGTCGGGTTTGGGATTGACCTTTCTCCACCCTGAGGTAGAGATTAAGAAAATAAAACCCATACTAATCCTTCTGATTTTCTAGTCCAGCCATTAATGTGACAGGCATGAGGTGCTAATAACACTTTTTCTCCCTCATTGCTGAAGCAATAGATAAAACAATTTTATAGCTGTGTTCCCCTACCCCTAAAGCAGGAAGTATTAATTAGGAAATAAAGCAGTGACAGGGTGTGCATTAATAGGCTATTAATGCCTGCCGTGGGTGCCCGGCATGGTCTGAAGCCAAAGGCCAGGCAATTTCCACCGCCCAGTAAGCGCGCTAATAGCCAATTAAAGTCTGTCCTAAATCGGCTCCTTTCTCTTGGTCGGGAGTTTTTTCAATTTAAAAAGTCGTGAAGTTTCCAAGTAAGCATAGGTTTGTTTTAATGCATGCTCCTTCTCTCTTGCAATAAACGGTGAATCCACCCACAGGGGCGAAGGGGAAGAAATGAAATAAAGAATAGGAATGACAGGGGCTGACCTTCTGACCCTGAAAGCCAACCTTTGACCCTGCCTGCTGGAGGCGAGAGGCCCCTGGCGTGGGCTTATTTACGCCACCAATTTCTCCGCTGTGCGTCCCAGCTGCAGGAGGCCAGAAGGCTCACATTCTGTAGGAACATTTGTCTTACAGATTCCTTAGTTCTGCTGACACCTCGTCTTCTAACAGTACTTGTCTCCTGGTAAAAATCAGAGCTAAGGTAACACAACCTGGGTGTTCGCTATGTGCCTGTGCTGTTATCTCATTCAATCCCCATAATAGCCCCTGGGAGATTATGATTATCTCCATGCTGCTGATGGAGATACAGACACAGAAGGTTAAATAATTTACCCAGGAACACACAGCCAGGGGATATGAGAGCCAGTTTTTATTTGTATTTTTATAATGTTTATTTTTATTTTTGAGAGAGAGAGAGAACGCGAGCAGGGGAGGGGAAGAGAGAGTTGGGAGACACAGAATTCGAAGCAGGCTCCAGGCTCTGAGCTGTCAGCACAGAGCCTGATGCAGGGGGCTCGAACTCACAAACCCTGAGATCATGACCTGAGCTGAAGGTCAGAGGCTCAACCAACTAAACCACCCAGGTGCTCCTAGTTTTTAAACCCAGACTCTCTGCCTCCAGTTCCAGGTGCCGGAAACCAGACCCACAGCCTACAGGTCTCTTTTGCTCTCCTTGACCTGGTGGCACAGGCCTCTTGCCTGTGAGGGAAATAGGTTTCAGAATCCCATTACAGGGGCACCTGGGTGGCCCAGTCGGTTAAGGGTCCGACTTTGGCTCAGGGCATGATCTCACGGTTCATGGGTTCAAGCCCCGCGTCGGCCTCTGTGCTGACAGCTCAGAACCTGCAGCCTGCTTCGGAGTCTGTGTCTCCCTCTCTCTGCCCCTCCCCCACTCATGCTCTCTCTCTCTCTCTCTCTCTCTCTCTCTCTCTCTCTCTCTCAAAAATAACTAAACATTAAAAAAAATAATACTTCCCATCACAGAAGTTTTTCAGCAGCAGACATCTGGTGCCAGGACAAAGACAAGAGCCCCTCACCTTTGCCATTACAAGTATGGTCCACGATCCAGCAGCAGGACCATCACCTGGGAGCTTGCTGGGAACAGATCCAGGCCCCACACGAGAACTACTGAATCAGATCCTGCATTTTCACAAGATCTACAGGAGATGCAGACAATATTAAAGTTTGAGAAGCACCAAGCTAGAGTCCAAGTGGCCCATCCCTAGGGCCAAGTTCTTCTCTGCCACTCATTAAAAGAAGGAAAAGATTCATTCCATGCCTACTCTGCCTCAGTCACCTGGTACCACACAAGCTCACTGAATCCCCCCCCCCCCCCACAGGACTGCAAATGATACCGAGGGTCAGAGTGGTCAGGCACCCAACGTTCCACCAGAGAACGTGACCAAGGCACACTGGAGCCCAGAGCCCCTGTCAGAAAGGCCCCTCAGCACAGGGCCGCAGCACAGCGGCCCAAGCCGTGCGTCAGGACGGCAGGTTCACACCACTCTGCCAATGTCCTCAGCAGAGCACGAAACAAAGGGGAGAAGGAAATTCTTATCATGGAATCTCTGAATTTCGAGATTTAAAGAAGAAAAAAAAAATCTTTTTCTGGGCTGGCTAAAACAGTGCTACCAGGGAGTAAAGAGAAGGTGTCTCAAGGCCCTTTCTGGACGGAGAATTTAATACCTATTTATTGAGAACCTCTCTGTGCATTTGCTCAGTACTACATCAAAATGGACTCGTTCTCTGTGCCCTAAAAGCTTATGATCTAAAAAAGCCACAGAAATGGGGGAGACGTAAAAAATGCCAGAACAATGCAACAGCCTTAATCAGACCATCTTTGCTTTTCTTTGCTTATAAGTCACTGGCTTTAAATTTAATATAGTGTCATGTCTTCATTTTTCTTGAAGTTTTCTTAAAAGACCATATAAAGATTTTCTTCCATGGTAAGACTTTTATATTGTATTTTTCTTAAAATGGAGTATGGTACATTTACCCTTCATCAGATGATTGCTTATAACTCACCTTGCTTTATTAAGAACACTGCTAGAGGCTTCTAGGCCCCTAGTAATAAAAATGTATTTTCAGGCCCATTCAAACCAATGAAAATCTGAGTTTGCAGAGCACAAGATAATGAAAATTCTCTAGATCACTGTCTTTTACTACTTTTAATCTGTTAACAGACCCTGAGCGTCTCAGATGAAAGGTACTCTAGCGTGAATTGCTATCGTTAATAGCATTCCATACAGGTAACTCTTGATTATTCCAATTTCTCACAAATTTGGACACTTTTACTACCTCTATAACATCTCTAGGGGGTGTGAAAGAAAAGAGGCCTGTACAATTTATTTCTCAAAATATACACAGAAATATAATTGCTCATACACAGAGGGAACCTTCTCAATAATGTATGAGGAGTGGTAGGATGTCAATCCCAGAACTCCTCGTTTGGAATGACAACACCGGTCTCAAAACGCCCCCTCACCCAAAGTGATGGGGAATCTTAAGGGACCACCAAGCCAGAGGTGGAGAATTCTAGGAATCTGAGAGGTCTGGAAAATGAAGGTTCCTGACCACCTCTTTGAGGAAGGCAACAGTTGTCTTCCAAAATTGCAAAAATGGCCCACATGATCTCCTTGTATCCTCATCCTTGGCAAGGTGACTTTATAGCTTCTCCCATGGAGAGGTAGATGCAGTTTCCCCACCCTAGAATCTGGGTTCACCATTTTGCAGGCGATGGCCAGTGGAATGTAGCAGGGACGACGGTGTGCTAGTTGAGAGCCAGGCCTCAAGACGCAGTGTCTACTCTGCCTCCGGGAAGCCCGCCACCACCGTGAGCACAAGATCTGCTGAGGGATGACAGACACGTGGCCCCAGCCCCACTGACAGTCAGTCCTGAGCTGATCCCACAGGTGTGTGAGCAATCTCAGCCATGATAAACTGGGTTTTAAGGGATAATTAACAGCGTACCATACGCTGTATAAACTGTTCTGCAAACAGGAGTGCTGGGTGACTCAGTCGGTTGGGCGTCTGACTTCAGCTCAGGTCATGATCTCACAGTTCTTGAGTTCGAGCCCCGCATCGGGCTCTGTGCTGACAGCTCAGAGCCTGGAGCCTGGTTCAGATTCTGTGTCTCCCTCTCTCTTTGCCCCTCCCTGCTCACATGCTTTCTCTCTCAAAAATAAAGTTAAAAATTAAAAAAATATATTTAAGCTGCTCTGCAAACGTAAGATACTACTTTTTATTTTTTTATTTTTTTTAATGTTTCTTTATTTTTGAGAGAGAGAGAGAGACAGAGTGTGAGTGGGGAAAGGGGCAGAGAGAGAGAGGGAGACACAGGATCTGAAACAGGCTCCAGGCTCCGAGCTGTCAGCACAGAGCCCGACGCGGGGCTCGAACTCACGGACCGCGAGATCATGACCTGAGCCGGAGTCGGACGCTTAACCCACTGAGCTGCCCAGGTGCCCCAAGATACTACTTTTTAAAAGCATTTTACTGTTGTTGTGAATCCTGCATGGGCATCTTAAAGGCAGCACTCTGGTCAAAGACTACTGAGAGTAAAATATACCGAGCACAGCCAGATTCACGTACGATTTTTATGAATTAGTAGACAATCGTCTGAAGAAAAACAGATTTCGATGAAAAAAGAATCCAAAGAACAAACGAGGGTGAAGAAACAGGTCGGTATAACACCAACCATGCCTGAAGGATAAAATGGAAAGTATATGTTTGGTTCTTTGTATAGTTTTGATCACAAAAGCGTGATTTGATTTGTATATACTTGGAAGAAAACAAAGCATTAAGATTATCTGTTGCTGGTGGCTCAGTCGATTAAGCATCAGACTCTTTTTTTTTTCACATTTTATTTTTTAATTTTTTTTCAATGTATGTATTATGCCCAGAATTTGTGATCCCCAAAGACCACTAGGGAGCCGAGTCCGATGTAAAAGCAAAAGAGCCTTTATTCGAGCTAGCTCGAGCTCAATCCCCTACTTGCACCGACGCAGCGGTGAGATACCAGGGAGAGAGAGTGAGTTTCAAAAGCACAAAGGTTTTATAGGGGTCTAGGGGCAGTTGGTGAGGTAATGGCTGTGGCCTCAGCTGATTGGCTGGGGAAGGGTGGGAGTCCTGTTACGCAGGTTGCTGGGCGAGTTTTGATCAGGAAGTTTGAACGGGTGAGGGGTGAGCGGGAGGTTACTCAAGGGGAGGAGGCGTGGTCTAGGTGAAGGACACAGAACAAGATGGAGTTGGCCGGCGTAGGCCCACCCTTTCAATATGAAATTTATTGTCAGATTGGTTTCCATACAACACCCAGTGCTCATCCCAAAAGGTGCCCTCCTCAATACACATCACCCACCCTCCCCTCCCTCCCACCCCCCATCAACCCTCAGTTTGTTCTCAGTTTTTAAGAGTCTCTTAAGCATCAGACTCTTGATTCAGCTCAGGTCATGATCTCATGGTTTGTGAGCTCAAGCCCCGAGCTGGGCTCTGTGCGGGTGCACAGAACTCTGTGGGGTTCTCTCTCTCCCCTTCTTTCTGCCCTTCCCCTGTTCGTGCTTGAGCACTCTCGCGCGTGCACGCTCTCTCTCTCTCTCTCTCTCTCTCTCTCTCTCTCAAATAAAAAAATAAACTTAAAAATAAAAAGAGTACCTGTTGGTTTGCATACTGGCCGTGGCCATGGAGGTCGGGGAAGACAGAGGACAGGGGCAGGCCGCTGCAGACGGCCAGGTGCTGGTCTTAACAAGCAAGGGAACTTACGCGGCCGCGAGGCAAGAGCGTCTCTGCCAGAATCTTCAGAGTTTATGTTGAAGCCTTAACAGGGTTCAGAAGGTCTCAGAGACATATTGCTCTCCCAAGACTGTGTGCCGCCGTACGAATGGCTGGCAGGAGGGTGTGGGGCGAAGAGCCTCCGCTGGCCCAGACCCAGCTTGCAGGTCAACTGGGGGTCATGACCTCTCAATGACCTCCTCCAGCAGTATCAACAAGAACAAGGAAAGATACCAGGAAAGATAGCCTAGGGCAGGAATCACTCGCCCCATTATAAAGAATGCCAGGGCAACCCAAGCAGGAGGTAGGTACACAAGTGTTATTAGGGCTTCGAAGTAGGAAGCGTTTGGGGACTAGACTTGGGCTGGTGCTGACTTCCGTCCCCTGAAGGACAAGGGCAGCAGAAAGCCGGATGGGGTGAAAAGAGAAAACGAAGAGGGGCGCCTGGGAGTCTCAGTCAGTTAAACGTCAGACTTCGGCTCAGGTCATGATCTCCCGGTTCATGGCATGGGTTCAAGCTCCGCATCAGGCCCCACACTGACTTTGGATTCAACATGGACCCTGCTTAGGAGTCTCTCTGCCCCTCCCATGCTCTCTCTCTCTCTCTCTCTCTCGCTCACTCTCAAAATAAATAAATAAATAAACTTAAAAAAATTTTTTAAACAAAGAGACAATAAAGAAAGGCAAAGCTATGGGGCACCTGGGTGGCTTAGTCAGTTAAGCATCTGACTTTGGCTCAGGTCATGATCTCACAGTCCATGAGTTCTAGCCCTGTGTCAGGCTCTGTGCTGACAGCTCAGGGCCTGGAGCCTGCTTCTGGTTCTGTGTCTCCCTCTCCCTCTCTTTCCCTTCCCCACTCATGCTCTGTTTATGTCTCTCTCTCAAAAATGAATAAATGTTAAAAAAAAAATTTTTTTTTCAAAAAGGCAAAGCTGGGTGTGGATCCAAGCACACTTGTCTCAGAACTGAAGCACAGCCCACCTGCTCTCTCTCCCGTTGCCCTTGACCCCCATCCCCCGGTGCATAGACTCAGGGCTGGCTCACTTGGCTGCCCCATCACCTCCCCCTACCTACGCGGTTGACAGTTCCTTGCCTGCAGTGAACCAATCTCAAGGGACCTAACAGCTGCCAGGGAGGGGTGAGACCACCAGGAGGCAGGGGAGAGAGCAAGATGTCAACGAGGACCATTCGGGCAAGAAAGAAGCCACGTACAGTGAACTGACAGTGGACTGAAGAAGTAGGGTCCAGCTCTGAAGAGCCAAAGAGGGCAGGTGTCAAAACCGAGAAGGGAAGGGGGATCGTGAGGATACAGTCAAGTCCCACTATATGGACATTTAATTCGCATACTTTATACAAATTCTGTTAGATCTGCTCTGAATAAAAACGAGACGAAAATGATCATTTCAGCCACGTCAGTGATTGTACCTCTCATTGTGCAGGAGGAGCTCACGGCCAGAGTGAGAAGGACGTGGGGTGTGAGTCTGCCGTCCTCTCGGGAAACCTCACGGCTTGCAGGCTTATACTGAAGTGTCTCCCCTTTTGCGTTTTTTTAAGCAGATACCCGCCCCACCACTTGCCCCACCACTTGCCTGCCCCACCACTTGCCTGAATGTGCTCTCCTGGACGCGCGGGGATTTCTCGGTTGACGGGTTCAAAACTGTGCTTCTCAAGCCTCATCTATGTGACCTGTAAGCAAAGTTACCATCTCACACAATGTCTCTATCGGGACAGTATCTTCCTCCCTTGGTTTCCGTGCTGGCCAACCCTCCCCAAGGTTTTCTCTCTCGCCCTGCCCTGTCGTCCCCTGAGACCTGGTCTCAGGCGGCTCTCTGCCCTTCTTCCCCTACGCTGCCTCTCAGAGGATCTCACCCATTCCCCCGGCTTCAACTACCGTGGAAACCCATCTCCATCAGTCACCACTCGCTGCAGCTTTCCACCCGTGGATGTGACCACCTGTTGAACAGCTCCATTTAAATGTCTCGTGCAGGCGCCTCGAACTTACCATGTCCATATTACTTCGTGGCCACTCAGAAAAATAGCCCCCTGGGGCACCTGGTGGCTCAGTCGATCAAGCAATCCAACTCCTGATCTCAGCTCAGGTCCTGATCTCTGGGCTGGTGAGTTCAAGCCCTATGTTGGGCTCTGCACTGGGTGTGAAGCCTACTGAAGAAAGGGAAGGGAAGGGGAGTAGAGGGGAGTGGAGGGGAGGGGAGGGGAGGGGAGGGAAGGGACGGTAGGGGAGGGGAACGGCACGGCTTGCAGGTTTATACTGAAGTGTCTCCCCTTTTGCGTTTTTTTAAGCAGATACCCG
>NW_024412430.1:3193934-3199227 GCF_014898765.1 Herpailurus yagouaroundi
GAGGGGAGGGGAGGGGAGGGAAGGGGAGGGAAGGGAAAGGAAGGAGCCCCAAGACAAGCAGTTTGATAGAGCAACTTTCATCCAGTGATGGAAATCTAAAAAGCCAGACGGAACGGCAAGACAGCCCAGAGTCACAGCAGCAGAAGCCACAGTCACCCATGGCTGGAGGGACAAAGAAGCGGATGGTGTTGCCAAGGCCAGAGCCAGGCTGCCAGGAAGGACCTGAAGGCGCAGTGGGAATGGCTGCCTGGTGGGGCGGGGACTCAGAGGCCCAGCTGCAGGTGCCCCAAGAGAGAAGAGGGCCCGAGGGAGAGATGCCCTGTCTTCGACCTTCCTCCCACCCTCCAAGCCCCTGCCAACGCTTTCCACGGCTGACCCTGTCTGGAAGGGTTGCGAGACAATCTGAGAGACGGGTTGCAGGGGCAGCCCCAGCCCCGAGCACAGCAGTGGAAAGGCAGGGAGCAAACAGGCAAATGACAGCACGGTACCTCCTTCTCCCTGCATCCCCCATCGAAGTGTTAGGACCATCTTCCACTCTTCACATCACACTTGACCGTCCCTTCCCCTCACCTCCCACATGCAGTGGGAGCTCGTCCATCCCCTTCTCCTCCCCACAGCCACCACCATCACCCACTGTCTCCCATCTCCAGACTCCCCCCTCTGATCAGGACCTTTCTCGAATGCACATCTTGCATCACTATGCTGCTTAACGGCCTACAATGGCTAATGTCTGTGCTTAGGATCAAGTCCAGATTCCATGGCAGGACTTAGCTGCCTCACTGTCTTCCTTCTATGACAAAACTCCTCTACCCACCATGTCCTGAACTTCATGTCCCTGAGTTCCCTGGGGTGGCTTGAGTCCCAGTCTTCACACATGCAGTATATCATGCTCTTCATGGAAGACTGCCCTACCCCCGCCCTCTCCCTACTAACCCCTGATGCGTGGGCCTCCATGGCAGTTCTAGGAAGCTTTCACTAGCCCCCTTGTATGTGTTCCCTTGCACCTGACACTTTCCCAGGTGGTGGGGTTACCAGATTTAGCAAATAAACCATGCAAGTTTCACTGGACTTCTTGTATTTTATGTGGCAGCCCAACCTGGTTTTGCACTTGACCCGGAGTATGACAATTGCACATAAACATTTTCATTTTCCTACCAGGCTCCAAATCCTTTCAGGATAATGATCTTGCCAACGCCATTCCCCATTTCGTTAAATGAGTAGGTAAGTGTGAGTGCCTTGGGTGGATGGATGAATGACTTGGGTGTGGGATTTTTACTCAAACTTCTAAAGGACTGGGGGCGCCTGGGTGGCTCAGTTGGTTAAGCATCTGACTTCGGCTCAGGTCATGATCTCACAGGTTCATGGGTTCAAGCCCCACATCGGGTCCGTCTGCTGTCGGCATGGAACCCACTCACTTCGGATCCTCTATTCGCTTTCACTCTGTCCTTTCACACCTTTCACTCTGTCCCTTCCCTTCTCATTCTCGGTTTTCTCTCTCCAAATACATAAATAAGTTTAAAAAATTCTAAAGGCCTGGACTTCAGACCTAAACAGGAAAGACACTTCAGGTACTAAAAGGAGACCAAGCTGGAGAGGGTCAGTTCTGGGCCAGGCTTTCAGGCCATGAGAGGAAACTGTAGAACGAAGGGGAATGACAAGAGGGCATAACTGGCAATGATGATTTCATGCTTTCAGGCTGCAGAGCCAACAGACCGACGCCAATTGGTTTGTGGATTGTTCTAGCTCAGTTCTGAGAGTCCCTCACACAGCTATAAAGCTCGTTTGTATTTCTGCAAAGGTGAAAATGGTGGAAGAGGCCAGAATGGTGGTACCAAGGATAAGATGTCTTATGCTTTTTGCCTTGGGATGGTTTTCTATTAGAAAGCTTAAACCTTGCTATTTGCAGACCCAGTACCCAAGGCCAGGTGGGTAACAAATATGATCCCAAAATTGGGCAAGGTAGAAGAAAGGCAAATTAGAGCCTTTCTCACCATAACAAGCAGCATCTACTGGTTCCAGACGTTTGTCACCACACCAGGCCAGAATGTTTTACCCCTTCAAGAAAAGACAAGAATCAAGAATGCTCCTTCTCATGATTTTTTAATGTGGCCATTAATTTAATAATAAGTAGTAAATAGTTCAAACAAAACACAACTGAATTTATCACTCTGTATGGGCTTCCAAAACTGAAAAACGCAATCAACATGTATCTCCATGCTTAGAGCCCCTCACCCTGCAAACCTCGGGCAGATGTTGATTCAACTTCCAGAAGCTGCTAGTAGAGAATCAATGCCTAAGACACTTCAGAATCTAGGGAAGCGTTTGCTAATTTGTTCTGGGGTGAAATCTTATCAGTATCAATCAGGCATGAACATAGGTTATTTTCCAATGGCTGTCAATATAGTCATCCCTATGTTTAGTCAACATTTACTGGATATCACATATGGAAGGTTTGGTGGTCCCTTGACAGTGGGAAGAGGCTAAGAAGAACAAGATATGCTCAGGGTTGAAATCCAGCAAGTACACACTCTCCTGCTATATAGTTGTTTACCTACTTATCTACTTCCGTCCTACATAGTTCACTGTCACCATCCAAGCCCCAGCCCTGCTGGCCCTCAGACCCCTGCAGGAAAGGGAGCGCCCCAGGCACCACAGTGGCCAATGCAGGGTGCTCATCCCACCCCCTGTGGTTGTGGTCACCTGTGGTCAGCTGGTGCCTTCCTGCAGTCGTCCTCATGTGGTCACTTATAGGAACTGCGGCATCACGAACCAACTCTTCCAAAAGAAAATAAAATGATAAATGTTCCCCCCAAAGGCCCAAATGGCTCTTGTCTCTCCCTGATCTCTTTTCTTGATTAACTCCTGCTCTCCCATTCAGATATCAATTCAAACGTCACTCCCCACTTCCCAAACCAGACTGCATCCCCCTGGCACAGAGTCTCACAGGTCCATTCCTTTACTTCATATCTTGTACCCAATTATTTATTTATTGTCTGCCTCCCCTAGTAGGCTGTGGGCTCTATGAAGGCAACAGAAAGCAGAATTGATTTGCCAAACCACACAGGCTTCCATATGGTTTCGGTGTGGTTGGCCACCCACCCTACTATTTGGTTCAGGAATGAGAACCTGACTAGGACAACCCCAGCAGAGCGAGCCTGGACACTGTCACTGGGGAGGCGGAAACACAGGTCTGTTGTCATCCCCTGGTCAACCTAAGTACTAAGAGCCGATGTCTGGAACTCACATTGCCACAATATTATCATGAAGCAAAGCAGGAAGGTCTAAAGGTCCTAGAAAGGTGAACCCAAAGGCTACACATCATGGGCCTCTGGAGCAAACCAGACCTGGTGGGCCTTGCCCTTGAATGTTTCAGTTATGTTAACCAATGGATTCCTTCCCTGCTTTTTTTTTTTTTTTTTTTGCCAGTTTAGATCAATTTTTCTATCTATTGTGACCAACAAAATCCTAAATGATACAATACCTTGATTATTTGGCTTGCCCCTGTATCCCGAAGAATGCTCATGGAAGACACTGAATTACATATCCACTGACCAATGTGCTACCAGGAGATGGGAAATGTCTTAAGGGGAAAATGACTGGGTGATCGTCAGCTGGAGCCTTCATTTGAGCAGATTTCTTTAGAAAGTGTGTAAGATTATCCTAGATTTATTTTTTTTTAAGTTTATTTATTTTAAGAGAGAGAGAGAGAGCACAAGCAGGGGAGGCGCAGAGAAGGGGAGAGAGAGAATTGCAAACAGACTCCAAGCTATCAGCGTAGAACCTGTTGGAGGGCTCAAACTCATGAACCATGAGATCATGACCTGAGCTGAAACCAAGAGTTGGATGCTCAACCAACTGAGCCACCCAGGTGCCCCACCCTAGATTTAAATGCATCAAAAATTCAGAAATATTTCCCCCAGTGTATTTTATAGAATGGTTGCTACCTGAGGTTATTAACTTGCTTACCTGTCATTTCCTAAGAACTCCTAAGTATTTCTGCTTCAACCCCTGGACTTTCACCCTAAAGAAAGTGTATTTTTCAAGCGGGGGAAGGGAACAGGAAAAAATATTTAGCCGGCAGCAGCCTTCTACTCTGCTGGATAAGATCATTATTTTTCCTCCCAGAATGACCTATAACCTCTTATGTTTCTTACATTTCAGCTTCAAGTTTTATTTCTCAGTCATTTAAGATGCTTCCGGCTTTTTACCTGCCTAGATGGAAGCCGAGATTTTATTTTTCTCTTGGGGGCTCTTCTGCTAGGCCAGAATCTTCAGAAGCAACCTTAACTTTAGGTTGTTATATGGTATCTTTCAAAGTATAATGAGGCTGTATGGTTCATGATCCGGCTATTAGATTAAAGGTCTGTGTTGCCAAAGCCCTGTACTTCTAAAAATATTGAGATATAAACAAACTTGACTGGACAGAGAAGAAAAGTTCCACAAGTTGGCCCCTATATCCCGATAAGATTTTTTCCCCTTCTTTCCTGGTTCCCCAAAAAGCACACTTTACCCATACTATTCACATTTCCAAAATACATTTGTTACTCTTCAGGGCTCCTGGGATATATATCCCCAGCTGTTGGCTTCTGACTTGCCAATATACTTTTTTTTGCACACCTTTGCTTATATTTTAGTGTTTTGTTTTGTTTTTCCCTTTGCGAGAGAGAGGAGTAGGTTGTAGAATTACTGGTGGAACATCAGCAATAAATCACTTTACCTTTTCCATCATGAAGAGCAGAATAGTCGAAATAACTCTCCATAAACTACTTACTAACCACAAAGGGACAAATGATAACTTGGCAGTGGAGAAACCTCATGGCACCACCTTAAGCAAGACACCGGCGAGGCAGATAGACAGCAGGTGCCTCTGGCGAGGACGCACGGAGGACATTGTATCACTTCTGCCAAAACAATCATGAGGAAACAGGACAAACTCAACCTGACACTATCATTTTACACTACACGCAGCTTACACTCTTCACACTCAATAGCATGAAGAACAAAGAGGCCAGACCAAAGAACTGTTCCATATTTAACTGAAAGACATGACAACTAACTACAGTGCATGATTGTGGGCTGTTTCTCGGGCTAAAAGAAATAGCTATGAAGAATGTGACTAGAATAACTTGCAAAATTTGAAATATGGACTATGGATGAGTCAATGGTCTCAATGTTACATTTCTGATTCAGATCATCAGACTGTGGGGATAGAGAAAGTTGCTGTTCTTAAGAAATCATCACCAGTTGGAGGTAAAGGGGCACAATGTCTCCAATTTATCCTTAAATGGTTTGG
>NW_024412430.1:3199327-3212717 GCF_014898765.1 Herpailurus yagouaroundi
AGCTAAATGTTAATAATTGGTGAATCTAAGTAACACAAGAGTTCTTTGTACTAATCTTTCAACTTGACTGTTTGAAATTATATCTATCTACATCTATACCTCTACAACTATATAGATATATAAAACAAACCACAAAATTCAAAATAAACTCATCACCCAGTGCAGCAACCTAAACTCCAGTCTATTTCTCAGGCACCATTAGGCAATCTGTATAGAAACAAGGATAGGATACCAACAGTGACCGGGTCAGCAGCTTCATTAATTATGGCCCTGTCTACATTTCTAGTACCACAAAGTATGTTTCATTTGAATAAAATGCATGGGACTTCCTTAAACTTAGTGCTAATTGCTAATATGCTTAAACACTCCAAGTACAAATTCCATACTTTCCCCCAGTGGGGCCCAAGGTTGTCAATATTCTCATGCACTAAATACTATAGCCTAATTGCAGAACTTCTGTGCACGCAGAGTTTTTCTAATATGCCCAGGTCCCTATTTTCCTAGAAAATCCAATTTACATCTCTGGGATGTCAAATGCCACAAATACCATGCTGTTGTTTTTATCACATCAAATAAACTATTTTATCCTTTACCTTCTTAAGAAGAAATTCAATAAACCTTTGCTCACTGCTGGCTTTTCTACCTCTTCCCCAATATCTCTTTCTTTTATCAAGCTTTTCCATCCACTCTGGAATAATCCAGAGGTAATTAGAACTTCTTACCTTCTTTAGGCCCAAAAGGAGCCAATTTATCACAAACTGTCATGGATTCCAATTCTAAATTACCAAGAGTCCAATTACCGACAGAGGCAAGGAATCTTCTTTCCAATTAAAGTGATTGATTTCTTCCCAAACCCAGTAGCATTTCACTTTTTAATTATGTTCATTCTGATCAAATGTGAGAAAATTCTTCCTCATTTTATTTTCCTTCCAAAGAACACATTACAACAAACATTAATCATGAAGTGATACGAGGCCAGACCAGCTAATGCCTTCGGCAGAAATGAACATCTCATCTATCAGTGGGTCTCGTCCATTTCATGGGTCTTCGTGGCGCTTTCACCTCCAAAGGAGGTGGGGGCGAGAGAATTATTATTTGTTACATCGCATAGTTCACCAAAGGGCTTGTCAAACCTTCCAGGATCAACTACATTGTGATGAAGCGGCATTGAATATTCAGATAAACACACAGTAGCGGGGGAATGAAGACCCGGACAGAACACGAATTTTGTTTCTCGTGCGAAGAACAGAACCACAGTGTTGGAGACCAAATAGTGTGCGGAGATAAACACGAAGAACATGGGAACGATTTTTTTTTTTCTCACTCAAAGTGGCATTAGAATGATTTACGTATGGACAAGAATTTTGAAGGAGAAAAGTAAAACTCCAAGTTCAGTTTGGAGTGAGTAGAATTTGGAGCATCCGGAGGAATGTGAGGCCACTATGCCTTACAGATTGACCAAGGCCTGAAAGACACTTGTTTTATCTGCTTTGCTTTTAATCTTAGAGGGAAGACCAGCCGGTTCTGACTCCTGCAGCCTGCTGACCCGGGAGCCTGCATCCCCTTCCACCGCTCTCCACGTGCTAAGCAGGTTGGCATCAGTTCATTCACTTGAGACAATACAAAGGGCAAGGTTTTCACTGGACACACACCTCCCAGCAATCGGAGTCCCAACAAGTCGCTACCCTTGGCACTCATACAATGCTGTTGTGACCATTTCCCAAAAGCGTTCACAGATTTAGAAGAATGGGTCTGGGAGCCCTCCAAGATTTTAAATCTCCCCATTCAACCGCACACCTATTGGATCAGTTTAGCGGAAAATGGAAGTATGTTGTACCCTAAGCTTTAAAAATAATCCATATATGTAAGATTGTACCTTTGCCTTTACTCCAGGTTCAGTTTGCGAAACTCAGGAAGACCGATATGACCTTCATGAAGACTTCTCATTCCTTAAACAGACCGTTGTTGGGTCCCTCCTAAGGGGAAGGATGCTGGTGCTGGAAGTAGAGACAAGGCTCCTTCCACGGTGCTCTACAGGGAAAGGGAGATAAGTAGATGTCTCAGGAGAGAATGCAGGTGTGTGATGGGATAAAGGGTCACCCTTGCGAGAACAAAGGAAAGGAGCATTGTTCCAATGGAGGCACAAAGAAGGCAGGAACTCTAGGCCATTGTGTAGGTGTCACAGCGTGGGAGAACAAATGCACGGACCATTCCAAGAACCATAACTGTAAGAAAGACGAGGCCAGGCCAGATGCTGCAAAGTTACAACGCCAGACTGAGAACCCTGGTTTTTTTTTTACCTACCAGGGAGGAGCATGAGGGGAGGTTATACTCCAGCTGGCTGTGCAGGGGTGGGGGCTGGGAGAGAGGAGGCTGCAGAAGTAATCCGCCAAGGGCAGACAGCAGAGCAGGCTACAGCAACAGGAGTGGATAGAAGTGGCCATGAGGGGCGCATGGGTGACTCTGTCAGTTGAGCATCTGACGTCAGCCCAGGTTGTGGTCTCACGGTTCATGAGTTCAAACCCCACACTGGGCTCTCTGCTGTCAACCTGTTGGTGCAGAACCCACTTCGGATCCTGTGTCGCCCTCTCTCTGCCCCTCCCCTGCTCACACTCTCTCAAAAAATGAAACATTAAGAAAAGAGAAGGAGTGGCATTTGGGAGACTCGGGATTGGTACAAACCACAGGAACTTACCGTCATGAAAGTATGAAGGTGAGGCAGACACTGAGCACTATTCCATGTGAATGCCTGAGTGGCCTCCATGGGCTGGCTGGCTCTTACTATTTAAACATTTCTTATAGTTATTATTCATATCTTGCATTGAGCTCTCGTTTTAAGCTCTTAAACATCTCTGGGAAAAGTGGGGGAATTATTTCAATCCTTCTTTTTACAGCTGAAAGAACTAAGACCAGGGAAGCTTAGCCCTGACCAGGGAACCTCAGTAATCCAACCTATTGGTGCAGAGCTGGGATAAGAGATCAGGAGTCCCTATTACACAAACCAACGAAACACAGATCACTCAGAACTGTCCTGCTGGCATGTTTCCGGCCTCCATGTGACAGAGTTCATAGACCTTCATACCAAGAGCTGTGCTGTAGGTGGTTTCCTGATAACGTCCATTCCAAAAGCCAATGGAAAGCCACCAGTGCATGGAATCATTAAAAAAAAAAAAAAAAAAATAGACGCACCCAGGTCTCAGGTCTTACACCTACATACCATTGGTGGAACTAATCATCCGATGCTACTTTCACACTCGAGTTTTTCCATCATAAATTTTTTAACAGAACAATGAGCCTAAAAAGCAGGTAAAGTGGGGGCGCCTGGCTGGCTCTCCAGGTTGTAAGTTTGAGCCCCAAGTTGGGGGGCTTGAAAAAAAAATCAATAAATAAAAAGCAGGTAAAGAAATTCACTGACAAAGGTTTAGGTGTTTTAAGACTTTAATGTCCTCCACATAGTCATGAGAAAATACTGACAACGGATAAACAATAGGGGAAAAGACTCTTCAGCAAAGATTTCCGGAACTCACAGCATCACTGGTCCAACACTCTAAAGAGAACCGTCAAGTGAACAAAGGAGAAGGGAGTTTAACAGAGAATTTTAATTTAACAGCCTCACTGAAAAATGAAGAGCAAAGCCACCAAGCAACCTTCTCTTCTCCCCACTAAAAGGAACGTAAAAGGGAATTTGGGAACTTTGAAATCTTGCAAAGCAATTTTTTTAAGAGGGAAGAGAGAGGGGAGGGACACACCGGTGCAAGCGTAACGCATACTATGTGAGATCGATGATTCTAAGGTCTCTACATGCATCACTAGGAAACATATTATTAGAAACATGTTACATAGAATATAAACTATTGGGTATTAAAAAACACACCTTGCTATATAAACATACAGTATATCACTTTTATCTCTTTATGAGAATAACAGTATAAAGAAAGATCCCCAGTTTGCCTTTTAGCCTAGAACCCCTAAACACTCACTACCTGGTCAGTGTGGACTTGGAAGTAACAGGTGCAGAACCCAGGACACCCCTCTGTGTCATTCTGTAAAGGATCAAGATTCAGCACCTAGAGGTCCCCACCCAGCCTCCATGCCTTGTTTTTGTGTTTCCAGAAAAAGTAACTTCAATTTGCATAATTGAGTCCACAGGCGAGTTTGAATACTGAGATCTAGCCAGGAAAAGTAGCAGCAAGGACAAAATCAGCTGGAACTCACTAGGAAAGCAAAAGGTTTTTAAAATGCTTCCAGTTCAAGTCAGAATTAAGGTGGTGGCCGTTAAGTCTCCCCAGCTTTGCACAGCTGTGGACATGTTGCTGTTCTTTGAAAAACGAGATCTATGATAAGCATGTTCACCCGAGAAAAATACCATGTCTGCTAAGTTTCTGTCGTCATTGCCGAGTTACTTTCAATTGTGTACACTGTTCAAGGGCAGAGTACACACTGGTTAAGATGTGTTCACAGCTGATGCATCTCCAGAAAGTTCTTCATGAAGGCAGCCAGCTTCTGCACATCCTCAATCGTGACGGCGTTATACAGAGACGCCCGGATGCCTCCCACAGACCTAGAGGGACCAAAGATGCCACCATGAAGAACAAAAGCATCCAATTTAGCATCAAGACAACCGTCTTTCCAGTTCCCAGTCACCGGCTCCTGAGACCGACGCAGCACCTGCGGCCAGCATGCCCAACCTGTCACCTGAAAGCCTCACAGATGGCCAGGAGCTTCAAACCTCTCATCATTAGGAAATTCTCCCAAATGCAGTGAAGGACCATCAGGCTCACACATGACCTAGATTAACTCAGCTATCCATGGGCCTGCCGGGTAGGGAGGAGGGGGCTAGCAACCACTGCAGGACAGATGTCTCACCTCCAGCGTGGCGAGGACACATTTTTTCATAGAGCATGCAGGACTTTCTGATGCCCAGCAGGAGCAAGAGTGATCCTTTCTCACCAGACATGAGACGGCAACCTCTGTGCCAGAAAGGTCATCTAACACATTTTCAAAAGTAATGTTGACAAAAGCCTATAGATGCGGCTCCACCATGCACCCAACCAGGGAATCATGCTAAGGGCTCTATAAGCAAGAGGGGAGGGGCGCCTGGCTGGCTCAGCCAGTAGAGCATGTGACTCTTGATCTCAGCCCTGTGTTGGGTGTGGAGATCACTTAAAAATAAAATCTACGGGGTACCTGTGTGGCTCAGTTGGTGAAGCGTCCAACTTCGGCTCAGGTCATGATCTTCCCGTTTGTGAGTTTGAGCCCCGCATCCAGCTCTGTGCTGACAGCTCAGAGCCTAGAGCCTAGAGCCCGTTTCCGATTCTGTGTGTGTCTCTCTCTCTGCCCCTCCCCCGCGCGTGCTCTCTCTCTCTCTCTCTCTCTCTCTCTCAGAAATAATAAATGAATAAACTTAAAAAAATAAATAAATAAAAATTTTCAAAAAAAAAGGAACATTACACCAGTGACCTGAGCTTCTGATCTGGAAGCATACTCACCTATGCCCTTTCAAGGAGATCATATTGAGTTCGAGAGCTTTATCGAGAAATCTTTTTTCTAAAGCATCATCTCCTTTGGCATTGCCAATGCGGAATGGAATATTCATCTTGCTTCTATTCTGGGGCTCCACCGGACATCTGAAAAGCATGTCTATTATTCCAGTTACTTTTCCAAAATGTGCGACAGCCATTAACAATCAACAGAAAAATTGTTTTAAACATTTTGTCATTACAATAGAAGACTTAAAAAGTCTGCCCCAGGACATTTTATAACTTTTACTTAAGGAGATCATTCTTGCATATGGAACAGTGAGTTAGCACTGCCTTGTATGACTTGTACTTACTTTCCATGAGCCTCAGTTTTCTCACCTAAATAATGGAAATAACACCTCCATTTCAGATTAGTTGTGATAGTTCAGTGGCACAACATACATGGAGCTTCCAACATATGGCAGCCACATGACAATGTGACATTGTTTCTCTACAAGGCTAGAGAGAAAAAATATGTCGGTCCTAAGAGTGGCTGAAAAACTTAATAATAATGAACAGCTTTCGAATCACTTGTCAACACTGATTGTCCCAAGCCGTGTGACCTTGAGTAAGTTACTAAACCTCTCTGTTGTGCCTCACTTTCCTCATTTATTGAATAGTGGGAAGAGTAATGGAACATACCTTCTAAGGTTGATGTGAGGATTAAGTGAGCCACGACTTATAGGGAGTTTTTGAGGTATATTGAGGTATATTTTTAAATGGCCACAAATTCTCTAGAGCTCTCCCAGCAAGAACGGGGTCTAGCTCTCCACACCTTTTGAATCTGGGCTGGCCTTGTGACTTGCTTTGACCAAGAGACTGCAACGGAAGTGGTGCTGTGCAACTTGCAAGGGGAATGTGGCCTCCATAGCTGTCCTCTTAAAACATGGCCACCATATTAGCAAGCCTGAGCTAGCCTGCTGGAAAGAGGCCCAGGTAACAGCCAGCACCAACTCCTATACATGTGAGTGAGGTCATTGTAGACCACTGGCTCCAGGTGAATGACCAGATGACCTTGAATGAATAAACGTCCCAAGTGAGAGTGGCCGAAGAACCACCCAGCTAAGCCCAGCCCAACCTACTGACCCAAAGTCATGAGCAAAGAAAATGGCCGTTGCTTTAACAACTGTCTTGCCTGATCTGGGATGCCAAAACAGATAACTGATACAATCCAAAATAGTGCCTCGAACATATTAAACTATATAAGTATCAGTTAAATTCAACAAATTCATCTTTTTATTCCCAGCACCTTGCTCAAGACTTACACAAACTCTCAAAAATGAAATGATGTGTGAATTTTTATCTAGGAAAGGTTAGAAATTTGACTTCAGTTTCTGATTTGAAAAATAAGCAGCCAAGATTAAGACCCATTGACAATCAAAGGAGACAAATGGAAGAGCTGACATCTAAACCCAGAATAAAAGAAGAGTCAAATATGTAATAACCCCTTCTCCATTTTCAAGCTCATCCTGTTTTGTTCTTACACTTCCACAGGGTGTGATTCATTAAAATTAAACAGCAAATAAAAGCAGTGTGAGGAGGCCCCTGTTAAAAGTTATGCTCTCCCCTAAGGGCACATACATAATTCCTGTTAAAGTTAATAAGAGTCAAGTGCACACCCACAGGCAGAAGAGACGCCAAGGAGGGAAACCAAATATCCGGTAATAGGCTTTGAGCCCGAATTCCACGCACCCCCCTTTCACTAGGTGGTAGGTTTCATGGCTGACATTTAAATTAAAAATTCATTGGCTACCCTCTTGATATTCTGCTGCCTCAGGCTCCCAACAGGAGGGTCCAATTATAGCACAAAGCACGTCTAATTTAAGAAGAGAAAAAAATTAAAAGGAGGAAGAATGAAATATCTTATTTACAGTTCACCCCCACCCCAAATCTACCCCATTCTATCGTGAAAGCAGACGTCAGCAGGAGAGCCATGCATTGGCACACAAGTCGTTCCCTCAAGCCCAAGAGGGTCTCTGGCGTAAGGCTCAAGAAGGGAAGCAAAGATTAAAGGGGATTCACTGCCCCCATCTGGTGTGATGGCCGTATAGGGAATTAAAAAGAACAATGGCTCGCAGAGAACAGAGTGGGAACACCAGAAGGTGGAGAGACCTGCTAGAAAGCTCTTACAAAGAGGTTTCCTGCTTGGAAGAATGAAGGCCTGTGACTAAGGCAGGGGCACAGGGGAGCCTCAAGCATGGGGGGTAAACTCAAATGCCAACAGGGGCCCCGCTGTCATAGAAATGAGAACAGGTCCATAGGCCACACCAGCACAAACTCCTTTTGTTACCTAACAAATGTGACTGCCCCGTTCTTTGCCTCCCCAGGGAAATATGCTCCTTCTTCTTCTTGAAACACATGGTCCTCCTGACCAAAGTCCCCCCCCCACCAGCCCACTCCACTGTCAGGGACACATGGGTTATGAAGTAAGAAATCTGGAGTCGGTTGAGCGTCCAGCTTTGGCTCAGGTCATGATCTCAAGATTCATGGGTTCAAGCCCTGGTCAGGTTCTGTGCTGACAGGCTCAGAGCCTGGAGCCCGCTTCAGATTCTGTGTCTCTCTCTCTCCTGCCTCTCCCCCAATCATGCTCTGTCTGTCTCTCTCAAAAATAAACACAAAAAAATTAAAAAATGAAGAAATCTGGACTTTTAAAGATCCTCCCATATTCCGATATTGGCTTAAGTTGTGTTTTAAACACTCTGCGAGGTGCCCCTGGGTGGCTCAGTCGATTGGGCCTCCGACTCTTAATTTCAGCTCAGGTCATGATCTCGCAGTTTTAGGAATTGGAGCCCCGCGTGGGCTCTGTGCTGGCGACACAGAGCCTGCCTGAGATTCTCCTTCTTTCCCTGTCCCTCCCCCGCTCATACTCTCTCCTTCTGTCAAAAATGGTAAAATTAAAATTAAAATAAAATAAAATAAAATAAAATAAAATAAAATAAAATAAAATAAAACAAAACAAAATAAAATAAAGTAAAATAAACGCTCTGTGAGCTTTACAAAGCACTGTTGTGGGCTGCACTTGGCCACTGCTCCCCCGTGTGCAATCTGGGGAGTTACTACTGAATTTCGGAAGCTAGCAGAAGGTGTCAAGGCTGAGAGAGCTAGGGTGGGTCCTGGTAGGCAGGGTGTAATCAGCCGGGTAATCCCAGGACTACAAAGAGTTAAGGAGAAACTCTAAGCAGGGTTTCCCACTATGTCTATGGTAAAAGTGGATGTGGGAGGGGTTACTGAAAAAGCAGTTCCATGGCCTGATAAATTTAGCAAATCCTGCAGTCACAGGGTTAAACCAGTTTCTTGACTCCTACTAAACTTCCCGGAGCCTGTCATGAATTTCATATGAATTTTAAGCTCCCCGCATGATCAATTCCTATAGGGATACAGTTTTCCTCAAATGCATGCGGCTGAGAAACCCTTTGGGTCTCTGGGATTAGAGCTCCAGAATGACCCCTGAGGAACACAAGGACTTCTCAAGGTTCCGGAGCGGACCGGGTGGGGCAAAGGCACTGCTTCAGCAATCACCCACCTCACAGAGGGGGTGAGGGTTGGCAGGGCACAGGACGTGAGCTTCAGTGATGTCCTTCTATGAGGAAGCTGAGAAGCACAGGGAGCAAGGGAAAGAACGCACCCGGTGGGACAGAAGCCTGCAAAACACCATCACGAGGCCTCTCTTTACTGCCAGATTTTTTAAATGAAGCTAACTTTAGGGGCGCCTGGGTAGCTCAATCAGTTAAGCTTCCCAACTCTTGATTTTGGCTCAGGTTGTGATCTCATGGTTCGTGGGATCGAGACCCGAGCTGGGCTCTGCACTGGAGCCTGTTTAGGATTCTCTCTCCCTCTCTCTCTGCACCTCCCCCACTCAGCCTCGCTCTCTCTCTCCCTCCCTGTCTCTCAAAATTAACATTATTTTAAAGTTAATTTTAAATTTCTATACAACTTATGAAAATCTAGAGTCAAAATGCACACATCTACATCCCCTTCCCCGAGACGGCTACCATCAGTAACCTGGTGTGTATTCCTCAGCATCTTTTTAAACATACAAATGTGTGTGCAGACACGTATATGTATGTTCATATGTGTATATACACACCTATGCAGGGCTTACAAATATACATGTTGTGGTTTTCTAAGTGAAATAACACATGCATCATCCTTTCCTACACTTACTTTTTTCTTCTATCCCAATGACAGAACGTGGCCAGCCTCCCACGTCTGTTCACACAGACCTCCCTCACCCTTCTCACCGCACGCGTTACCCGATTAGGATGGACCCTAACTTCTTTCGTCACACCCCTCCTGATGGGCATGCTGGTTGTCTACAGATCTTCACCTAACAGCACTGGACTTGCAGGGACCAAATCAGGCATGTATCTGTATCCACAATTAGGCACACCTCTGTATCCACAAAGAGAAAGGACACAGGCATCTACTTAGACGTAAAACTCCTTGGGCAGAGAGCGAGAGTTTTGAATTCTGATGGGTGATGCAAACGTCACTCCAGAAATATCCAAATTTATCCTTGACACACCAAGTGCGTTCCCTTGCCTGACATTATCAATCTTTTTAATTTCTGCTGATCAGAGGGGAAAAACAAAATCTCCTGATTATAATCTGCATTTCTTAAGGAGGTTGGCATTCATTGCCCATTAGCCAGCTGGGTTTCTTCTGGGTCACTGGCTCAAACCATCAGCAACCACCCCATTTGTATTTGGTTATTGTTTTCCACTTGTGGGCTCTTGCCAAGGATAGTCACTTATATCTTTTGCTACTACACATCTTTTCTCATGTCTGTCATTTGTTTTTGTTTTCACTCTATTTGTGATGTCATGAGCTGTGTAAATTTTAAAGATTTTCACGTAATTAAGTGTCTTTTATTTCATGGCTTCTGAGTTTTATGGCTTGTTTAGAAAGACCTTCTATACTCCCTATACTTAAACTCTCTCCTATATTTTCTTCTGGTATTTTTATTTGTTTCTTGCATTTAGATCTTTTGACTAATTAGAACTTGTTTTTGAGCATGGCATGATGCAAATATCTAACTCTACAATTTGTCTAAATGGATTACAATGCTTCAAATATCAAAACTTTAGAAAGTTTCGAACATTCTTCTCTAGTTGAAAATGCAATTCTCAAGTAGGAGCACCTGGGTGGCTCAGTTGGTTAAGCTTCCGACTTTGGCTCAGGTCATGATCTCACGGTTCTTGAGTTGAAGCCCTACATCTGGCTCTGTGCTAACAGTGTGGAGCCTACTTAGGATTCTCTCTCTCTCTCTCTCTCTCTCTCTCTCTCTGCCATTCCCCTGCCCAAGCTCGCTCGCTCTCTCGCTCTCTCTCTCTCTCTCTCTCTCTCTCAAAATTCATTAATTAATTAATTTTAAAAAATAAAATGCAATTCTCAAGCAAACATGGACAGCTTCTGGCCTTGACTCTTCCACGGACAGTAATACTGTCTGTCCCTACCACTGCCACACTACGTTAACATGGATGAGTTTTAGGAGACTGTACATTAACATTACATTTGATTAATGTAAATATGTTATTTTTTAAAATTTGCAGCGATACTTTTGCATTAACTTGCCCAGATGAGCATCTGGATTTACTTGTAGATATGTTATCATTTTTGTGGCTACTACAAATGGGATCTTTTTACTTCATCACGCTTTTCATTGTTATTTCTGGAGTACAGCAAAGTAATCGACATTTACATATTTAGCTGTAACTAATCACAATTCTGACCTTGATCATTTCTAAGGTTTTCCACTGATCCCTGCATTACAAATAGAGAGTCACAGTCTATGAGTTTTGTAGTTTGCCTAGTGTAGTAGTTAAGGACCCTGGCCCCAGCGCCCCTGGGGTCCTTAATGTGCATATCCTCAAGTGCATATCCTGGCTTGCTCCCGCTTCCCAGCCACCACCTTCACCTTCACCTGTCTGTGCCTCTGGAAAACAGGCTTACTGTCTGCTTCACGGGGCTGTGCGGTCATATAATGTGTACCTTAAAGCACCAGGGCTCTGCCTGCTTTGTTCTATGCTAGTGTTATCACTAGACCCATCCATGCTCCCCTCTTTCCTAAGGTCTAATCCCCAAAAGAAGGTAACAAGAAAGGGGACCTCAGGTCTGGATACAGATGTCTTCACTTGGACATCTTTATAATATCAAAATTAGTATCTAATATATAGTGAGCACTGTGTGTCAGGACCATTCTAAGGGCTTCCCATAGTAACACAAAATAATAATATTAGGAACGAACATTTTTTAATTTATTTTTTATTTTTCTAATGTTTACTTATTTACTTTTGAGAGAGAGAGAAAGAGCAGAAGCAGAGGAGGGACAGAGGTAGACAGGGAGACACAGAATCTGAAGCAGGCTCCAGGCTCTGAGCTGTCAGCACAGAGCCCAACACAGGGCTCAAACTCATGAACAGTGAGATCACGACCTGGGCCGAAATAGGATGCTTAACTGACTGAGCCACCCAGGCGCCCCAGGAACTAACTCTTAAGGAATTTTCCCTAGGTGCCAAGTACTTCTTCCAGGGCTTTCTATAAGGTAACCCACGCTAGAACCCTTCTTCTGAACCCTTGTTATATAGTCTTTATTCACATGGATTTTCATTTACTTCTCACAACAGTCATAAGTATGTACCATTAGGGCACCTGGGAGACTCAGTTGGTTAAGTGTCCAACTCTTGGTTTGGGCTCAGGTCACGATCTCATGGTTTCAAGAGTTTGAATCCCGTGTCAGGTTCTGCACTGACAGTGCGGAGCCTGCTTGGGATTCTCTCTCTCCCTCTCTCTGCCCCTCCCCCACTGCACTGTCTCTGTCTCTCTCAAAATAAACAAACTAAAAAAAAAAGTATACCATCATTACACCCAATGTACAGATAAGGAGACAGAGTCTGGAGCAGTTAGGTCATTTTCTAATAAGTGGCAAAGAGGGGTTCACTGTCCACATGGGCTCAAGTCAGCATCAACCAGCACCATGTGGATGGTTAGACTATGTAATGAACTCAGGGACTTCGAAGGCTGACTTTTCTAGTGTCGAAGTCCATGCCAGGGTCACTGGCAGAGCTGGTACAACCCCCTAGAAACTGCCCAGAACCATGTTCAGTAATGGGCTGCCTTATGAGTTGGGGGAAGCCAAAGCAGAGGGGGGAACAAAAATAAGGAACTAGAGGTGGTGGGAAGTGACAAAGTCTAATTCTAGGCTATTTGGTATTCTTCTTTAAAATTGCTCACCTCCCTCGGGGGCCATATGTCTATTTCAGGAAGAAGTTCCTGAAAATCCAAGTGAATACAGGAAGAGCTAGTAAGCACCCACTGCAAACACTGAGCGGGGAGCAAGCAAAAGGCCGCTTGACTCCAGTAACAGGGTCCCACAAGAATGTCAGGCGCCAGGATGACATTTTCTGGGCAGGCAGCCCAGGGCAGATGGAAGTTCCCAGAAAGAGGTTTACTCTAAAGATGAAAATTCCGGGTCAAGGTTGTGCATAAGTAAATGAAAAGTGTTAGGTGGGAAAGTGACCTGATTCCTCAGGAGACAACCTGCCTGCCATGTTGGCTTCAGCAGGCTGTCTTCTGGGAAATGCCAGGTTGCGTGCTTGGAGTATAAGAACCTTGGGGGGAAAAGGAATTCTGGGGTTTCTCAGTGTTTCTCTCCTATGCCTTGTTTTGCTTCTAATTCTCTGGATTCTTCCAGAGGCATTATCATTCTTTCTGTCTTCTCATTTCATGCCTACACATCTCCTTAGAAATAAATGGAGCCAAAAGCTAATAGAAAATTTGGTCTCCCCTCCGCAACAGCCAAGTGCTTTCACTCACATTCAGGTTCTGAGCACTGTGGGGGTCAGGAAAGATACCTTATTCTTCTGTGTATC
>NW_024412430.1:3212727-3246806 GCF_014898765.1 Herpailurus yagouaroundi
GGGCATGTGGGTCATGATGGGATGGATGGATGGACGGATGTGTGTGGATGGATGATGGATAGATGGATGGATGGGCATGTGGGTCATGATGGGATGGATGGATGGATGGATGGTTGGATGGATGGATGGGTTGGTGGGTGGACAGATGGGTGGATAGAAGGGTAGGTGGGGGGGGTAGATGTGTGGATAGGTGGATAGGTGGATAGGTGGATGTGTGGAAGACTAAACAGGTGGACTAAGTGTGTCTTCAGACCTTTCCAGACCTTCCTTCTCATTCCAGCACAACCATCCCCTCTAGGCAACCCACTCTTAGCTCCCCAAACACAATGTACTTTCTCCCCTCAGTACCTTTGCGGGGCTGGGGCCTGCCTTCCTAAAAATTCCTAAAAGTACTTTTGCCCTCCTCTGACTAACTCTACTCATGCCCAAGGTGCAATCAAGCTCATTCAAAACCCCCCCTACACCTGCAGGCAAAGCATTATCATCTTACTGCTCCAAGCTTATAGTAACTATCACTGAGCCCTTGGCTGTGAACTCCTCGGATCATCTACCAAGCCCCCAGTCTATACTTGGCTGTTGTGCAGAACCAGAGTAGACAGAAAGCACAACGTGCACACCTCTCCCCAGACCACATGTGGGGGAGAAGCCTAAAGGCTAAGGCGTCCATCCAAACCCAACTCTCCCAGGGCCTGTGGCTAGAGGGTCACTGCATGCCAAGAACTCACAGGAACAAGCCAAAAGCATTTTAAGGACAGAGGGAGTAGTAGCACACTGCTTTATCCTACCTACTCCACAAGTACACCCCCACCCACCACCCATGGGTGGTCAGGGAGAAGTATTAAAAGTTAGGCCTAAAGCATCGTCTTGTCCATCTGTCGTGGCACACTGAATTCTCAAAGAAGAGTATACATTCTCTAGTTCCTATCAGTCAGTTACTATCATGGAACCCAAAGAGTAACAGTCACTGAGGAGGTCTCAGGCTTGGTAAATGAGTATGTGTTTATGTATATGCATACAAATGTGTACACACAAACATACACGTATGTGTGTACATGTACATACACGCAGCATAAAGTCTCCTACACCTGTATGCCACCTGGAAGGGGGGAGTGGACGCAAACGAAAACACCATCTATTAAGCTCCCTGTGTGCCAGGCACTGTGCTAGGTGCTTCACATTCAGCATTCTGGTGAGAGGTCTATGGTAGGGGACTGGATAGTGGCCCCCAAAAAGGTAGATCCATGTCCTAACCCCTGGAAAAAGGGTCTTTGAGGATGTAATTAAGTTAACGGTCTCTAGTTGACAGAAAGCACCTGGGATTATCTGGATAGGCCCCAAATCCAGCAACCAGAAGCGAGGACACACAACAAAGTTGAGGTCAGAGACTGGGGTGATGCACCATAGGCCACGGAATGCCTGGAGCCACAAAGAATGGTTCTTCCCTGGAGTCTCTGGGGGGAGCAAAGCCTTCCTGACACCTTGCACCTCAGGCCTCCAGAACATGGAGAATGGATTTCTGTTACATTAAGCCATCGAGTTAGTGAATCTTTGTTCCAGCACTTCTAGGAGACGAATACAAGGCCCATACGTTTTCTCTGTCCCTCACAGGAGCGAGTCCAGTAGTCAACACACATTCATGAATCTTCTGGTCACCAAAATGTTTTTTTGGTTTTTTCAATTTGTTGTTTGTTTTGTTTTTTGTGTTTTTTTTTGGGGGGGGGGGGGGAGAGAGAGAGAGACAGAGTGCAAGTGAGGGAGGGGCAGAGAAAGAGGGAGACAGAATCTGAAGCAGGCTCCAGGCTCTGAGCTGTCAGCACAGAGCCCGATGCAGGGCTCAAACCCACAAACCGTGAGATCATGACCTGAGCTGAAGTCGGTACTCAACCGACTAGCCACCCAGGCTCCCCAGTCACAAAAATGTTTAACTAGAAGTCTCCTCGTTCACAGACTGCAGGCCTGGGGTGGGAATATTTGTCCTATAATAACGGAAGCAGTGAACTTCTAAAAAGGTAGGCGACCCGGCTGAGGGGATCAGGAGTAGGTGTTTATACCAAGGGCCTCCAGCGGAGTCCCTACATAAAGGGGAGCGCTTCCAGCAAATCTGCGTGATTTTTCCCAAGGGATGTACCAAGGATACAGACAGTGGGAGAAGGGGTCTGCCCCAGGAAGAACTGAGACTCTTCCCCAGGAGAGATCTTTGGTGTGAGAAACATCACCACCCCCCGGGAAACAGGTCCCTAGGCCTGGGATTCCGCAGGTGGGGCTGTACAAGGGGAGAACCCACCCGCCTCCAACTGCTGGGGCCCATGACCACCCAGCTCACTGGCACTTCAACATCAAGAAAGGGAAACGTGTCCATTTCTCAAAGGCACACGTCATATACACATGTGAAAATTCAAAAGAGGCAAGGAGCACCCGGGTGGCTCAGTCGGTCTGGCGTCCGACTCCAGCTCAGGTCACAGTCTCACGACTCCATGAGTTTGAGCCCCACATCGGGCTCGCTGCCATCAGCACAGAGCCCACTTTGGATCCTCTGTTCCCCTCTCTCTCTGCCTCTCCCCCGCTTGCGTGCTCTCAAAAATAAATGAAACCTTTTAATTAATTAATTAAAGAAAATAAATCCACGAGAGGCAAGATGTGAGAGAAAGTCCATCAACTTACACGTAGAATCCTTGCGAATTATCAATGATGTCATAAATCATCTGCGATTTGACGGAGCTGAGGTTCTCCATGGCTGCTGCACCGCCGTTGTTCTTGATCCACTCCAGGACCAAGCCCATGACATAGATGCTGAAATGAAGATTAAAAACAAAGAAAATCCATCTAGTTCAGCTTCGCAAAGGTGGAAAGACATTCAAGCCAACTGTTGTTTTGCAGCAAACATCCTCCCCACCCCCACCCAGTTAACCCTTCACTTCCTACACTCACAGAGCCCATACTTCCCATAGTTTGTACCATTCACTCCTTTATTTTATATTTTATATTTCTCTGGGCCCACGATCTGGGAAGACCTGAAGCACAGTGTTCACCTTCTCTACAGCAGAGCCCTCACAGGGGGCCCGGGGCCCCTACCTGGAGGGAGAAGTGTGGTATGGCACTAGGAGCAGGGGCTCCGAGTCAGTCTTGACTCTGGTCCCACTGCTGCCACTAAGACTACCCAGGATTAGTCACCTTGGAAATCAAACCCCGGCTTTCCCATCTGGAAAGAGGGATACCTACCACCCTATGCTGGACACCTGGCATTTCAGCTGTCCCAATCTCCCTAACCCCACGCCCACCCAACGGGCAGACCCAGCAGGGTCCCTTGTCCTCTGGTCTCAGAGCTGGGCAGGGGACCTAACGGGGCCGATCAGAGCCCTCTCTGGGCTTCTCTGACCTGGGAGTGAGGACAAAGAGGCAGACCTAGCGCTGGTCAAAGTGTGAGACTTGAGTAAGAACATGTGACAGAGACTCATCTGCTTTCCAGCAGAAAGAAGCAAGGATCAGAAACGGAGAGCAAGTGGGGTGGGATTTGTGTCCCTGGTTCCAGGAGGAGCCACTGCACCCCAGCCCCTCCTGGAGCTTGGCAGTGTTCCTCTCTGAGCCAAAATGTCAGCTCGGCCACCTGTGCGACATCGGGGCTCGAGGGGACCTTAGGAGACAGATCGGGTGAAGTGCTTAGTGCAGGGTCTGGAACGTGGCAGGTAGGTGACACAAGTGTAGTCAACAGCATCTTCATTACGAAGTGCTCCTAACTGCACTGAACATACATGTTGAGGAGCAGTGGATGGTTTCCTAGTGGCCTTCTGAAAGCCCATCTCTCTCTTTTTTTTTAAGTTTATTTATTTTGAGAGACAGAGCGTGTGTGTGCACCAGAGGAGGTGCAGAGAGAGAGAAAGAGAGAGAGAGAGAGAGAGAGAGAGAGAGAATCTCAAGCAGGCTCCGTGCCTGAGCCACCCAGGAGCCCCTGAAAGCCCATCTCTTAAAGGAGCAAACAGCTCCGTGTGCACCTCACTGAAAGTTTGTGGGGGCAGGAGCACAGGTCTCCAAGGGAAGAGATACCATCTACTTGAGCTGGGAATATGCAGATCAGCTCTCGGCTGTGCACTCTCCAGGAGTGGAAAAGAGGTCCCCACCAGGGATCTGTGCAAACCAAGTGGCCAGGAGTCAATGCCCAGCAAAGATCTGGGGTGCTAACCCCTGGACAAGAGCTGCCTCGTTCATTAACACCACAGGTCTGTTACCACCGTGACAGGTTGAAGAGGGAGATCACTGGATCTGGAAAGCACTCTAATGGCCAGAAGCTTGTCCCAGAGGAAGCCCGAGGCACTAACTGGCTCATTCACTGTGTCAACCTGGTAGGTAGAGGACCCCGGTGTTTCCATCCCCAGAAGTTAGCAGAAGCCAATGCTGGGCTGCTCAGTAGGCAGTGGGCAGACAGCAGCCTGCACCCACAGACATGTAATAGCCTCTCCAGAAGCTTCCCCAGCTTGAGGAATGAGAAACAGTAGCTAGTGGCAAAAAGGGAAGAGAGAATAGAGTGGAGAACAGCCCCTGAGTAATTTAGAACCTCAGCTGCAGCTCTGTGGATAATGACTGAGAAAGCAGAGGGACAAAGTGGAAAGAAGAAAGGCAGAGGAGTGTATTCCAACATCTATTATGGGGCCAGGCAGCCTGCTAGTTGTTCCTTCTTTTCTTGATCACAATAATCCTGAGGTCAGAGCTACCATCATCCCATCTTACAGATGAGGAAACTGACGTTTGGGGAATTTAATTTGGCTAATGTCACCCATGTAGTGGCTGATGAAGCCAGGATTGCAACCCTGCCTAGTCAGACTCCCAAGCCTGGGCTTTTTTCGCAGTAACCAAGGCATCTGGTTTCGTAGGGGCTCCAGGACCCTCAGCCACTACCTCACCGGCTAGTGGGGCAGCCAGGCTGGCACCAAAGCTCAGACACAGCTGCCCGTGCGGCTGCTAGAGCAGCTTCACAGCACACCTGTGTGGATGTGTGTGTGTTCCAGATAGGACGCTGCCCGCCTCTCTCTCTCTCCGGACAAAAAAAAGGGGGGCGTCTGGGTGGCTCAGCCAGTTGAGCAGCCGACTTTGGCTCAGGTCATGGTCTCATGGTTTGTGAGTTCAAGCCCCACATCATTCGCTGCTGACAGCACGAAGCCCACTTCGGATCCTCTGCCCCTTTCTCTCTCTGCCTCCCCCCCACCCCACCCCGGCTCGCTCTCTCTCAAAAATAATAATATAAACATTAAAAAAAAAAAAACACAGATATGACACTGCCCACCCACTCCTCTGTTCGGTGACCCGCTCTAGAACTCCCTTCTAACCCCAAACTCACTCTCCCACGAACCACAGGAGCACACCCCGCCCCATGACCCAGGCAAAGCCACTGGTGCCTATTCACTGACCGTACCCTTTCAAGGCCACATTTTGCTTTCACCTATAGCTTTGTTATCCTAGCGTTCCCTAGCTGCTTTCTCGCTACTCAAATCCAAGGCTGCAGCAAGGTCCACAGTCCCAGCCAGTTCTCGGCACCAACACACTGCCCTCTCCATAGCTGTCATGCTCAGACTCAGTGCTAATCTTAATGGGATCTGGCAGGCGCTCAGTAGAAAGCCCTCCCATCTTCCATGCTGTCCCAGAGCCGGCACCTGGAGCCACGCCTATGAAGCCTCAGCATGAGGCAGACCGCTCGGAAGGAAGCGGGTTCTCCCTGTGGCTTCCGATTCATTACCAACTCAAACTTCTAGCCCCACACAGTCCAAACTCTTCAAACTATAGGGACCCTAAATGTTCGGTCTCAATTCTCCCCATTAACCAATTTAACATGCCTGATTCATGCCTTCACTTCTAAAATGCCACCTGCATCACACAGCATAGGTTTACCATCGAAGCTTGTCTATTAAGTTACTAAATAAATCACAGTAGATCCATTCTGTGGAATACCACTGGAACACCATACAGCAATTCAAAGCGAGGGGGGGAAAGGCAGGTATTTGAGCTTATATTGCATAGCATAGTGTTCGTGGCAGATTGTGGGGTAGAAAAAAGAAATTCACAGAATAGTCTACAGGGTAAAGTCCCACTCACATAACTAAATACAGCTCTGTATATCTGCATACGCCCAGTTAAGGGTCTGTCGGGACCCACAACGAGCAGTGAATAGTGGTTACCCTGGCCGGTTCTGCTCACTTCAGAAATCTTTGCTAGGAACACGTTAGGTGGTTCAGTTGGTCAAGTGGCCAACTCTTGATTTCGGCTCAGGTCATGATCTCAGTTTGTGGGTTCAAGCTTCGCACTGGGCTCTGCACTTACAGCGTGGAGCCTGCTTGGGATTCTCTCCGTCTCTCCCTTCCTCTCTCTCTTTGCCTGCCACCCCCCACCCCGACGCCCTTTACCCAATCTGAAAATAAATTAACTTAAAAAAATTAAATTATTTAAAAAAAAGAATATGTTAACTTTTTAAAGCAATACAAATACTCTCTGTGCACTAAGGCTTAGAAAAGCACACCAGAAATCCTCAGAAAAACTCTCCCTGGCTGTTTGTTCTGAAGATTCTAACTGCAGAAACTCACCTGCTTCTGGGGTTCATGAGGAGCAAGGCTAAGGCCCTGCGCAGGCCCTCACTCCTACTCTGGTAAGAGAGGCGGCCTTGATTAATGGGGTTATTTTCTTATTAGTTACTTTACCTCGTACTACAGAGAAAAAACAAATATATACTTACAGGGTCAGAGAACTATTTGTGGGTACAGAGGGAAGTGTGTGTACCTTCTTGCCTGTGCATTCATTGGGCTTAGTGTGATGTACTAAAGGGTTAAAACAGAAGGCCCACGCGATCCTTTATTCCACCCTAATTCACAGCTCAGGGCTACAGGCAACTATGTGAAGCGTTACTCAGCCCAGTTCACACAAAATGCCCAGAGCCAATGGTCATTCAGCTCTGATTTTAAAAGGAAAAAAAAAAAGGTTTCTTTTCAAACAACTTGGGGCCTTTTCAAGGACTTCTGTGTGATTCAAAGCTCAGGAGTCTTCTGCCTGTCTTATCGGCTCACATTCAAGGATCCGGGAGGGCATCTGGCACAAATCTTATCTCTAACTTGGGGTTTGTTCTCACTGCGCGAGCTAAAATTTTCTAACCTTGAAGGTTGTAAGTACCAACAAATGAACTAAGTTGGTTTTCCAAGCCATAGATTTATGGTAATTGGTCAATTGAATGGACTTTTATTTCTCTCCTGTTCTCTTCTTTCGGGGTAAGAGAAAGGACGGCAACTTCCAGGGGGTCTTGGTCAGAACACATTTGAAACCGGTCTTTCTCTGCTATGTTTACACTATTCTAATCGAATATTAACGATTCTGCCCCTCGATAGTCTCAGCACTGTTCTGATCTGCCCGGGGGGAAGAGTTTTGCCCCTTTTCTGCCCTTGTTTCTGGTTCAGCCCCCTCTCCTGAGGCAGGAAAGCTCTGGGGAGGCAGTGATGGCCTCCTCCACCCAATGTAACCCTCCTCCAGGTGACCAGGTGACCAGCTGAGGTGACCAGCTGAGCTGACTGGTCAAGGCCCAGGCTGAGGCCTGCACACGAGCTGGTAGGGGAGGGACCCTACATGAGAGTCACTGAAGAGTCCTTCTCTGTGTCTCTGGGTCTGACTCCACACACTGTTGTCTCCTATCATTTTGTCATAAATATTAGACAGACTGACCTGCTTTCTCCCTGTTCCCACTGACTTTTCACCCTAATATTAACAAGCAAACAGCATTTTAACATATTCATTGTATGTTTTAGAATTTGCTTCCGGTAACTCTTAGTTACCAGAGAAGGTGCCAGAGAGTGTGCCCGGGCCGGGGCGGCCGGGGCCCGCCCCTCCGGGCTGTGCTGTGATCTGAACTTGCCAGCTTTCAGACCACATTTCAGGACAGTGTTTCCCCCACCTCCTCCTGGAGCCCACGGTGGTCTCTGTCTCACCCTGAAAGACCCACCTGATGGCGAGCCAGGCCTTGGCCCCACCTTCTAACAGGGAGGACAAACACCACCTGTCACTGTGCAGCCTGGCACCTAAGCCCCTTCCCCAGGCTCCCCTGCACCTGCATCCTCACCACTCGGCACTTCCAACTTGTTTCCAACTTGGCCAGTGATCACTGGCACCTGGAACTGCCTGGAACCCCAGAAATAGGACCGATGGACAAGAGATTCAGCCCTACTGTCCCCACCCTTAACAGGCATTTCAGAAACATTTTCAACCAGGGTGAAACACAGTGGGGTTTAGAAGTGACCAGGACAGTAACCACTAGAACACCCCATTCCCCAAGGAAAACAGGAGACACAAATTAGCTGCTGTGCCCCCGTCAGCGGTGCAGAAATCCAGTGGAAATTTCCATCAGAATTTTAACTTTGAGGTGTACCTGGGTGGCTCAGGCGGTTAAGCGTCTGACTTTGGTTCAGGTCACAATCTCACAGTTCGTGAGTTCGAGCCCCGCATCCGGCTGTTTGCTGTCAACACAGAGTCTGCTTTGGATCCTCTGCCCCCGCCCCCCCGCTCTCTGCCTCTCCCCTGCTCATTCTCAATCTCTCTCTCTCTCTCAAAATAAATAAATTAACCTAAAAAAAAAAAAAAGCATTCTAGGGCACCTGGATGGCTCAGTCAGTTGAGCATCTGACTTCAGCTCAAGTCATGATCTCATGGTTCATGGGTTCCAGACCCGCAATCGGCCTCTGCGCTGACAGCTCAGAGCCTGAAGCCTGCTTTGGATTCTGTGTCTCCTTCTCTCTCTGCCCTCCCCCCGCTCATGCTATGTCTCCCTGTCTCTCAAAAAGGAATAAGTGTTAAAAAATTTAAAATTAAAAAAAAAAAAAGAATTCTAACTTTGAGAAAAAAACACTTTTCCTTCCTAGAGCCAATTATGTAGAAGATTTTCTAGAAGCAGCCTCTATCAGGAAGAACTCAGACAAAGTCCCAACTCAGAGGGAAATGCTCCCTGCGCCAGCCTGAGCCTGCCTTTCCACATGCTCTTCTGAAAGCACTTTCCCCCCAGAAAATTCCATGAGCGGAAGAGCTGGACTCCAACAGTGATCTCCTAAGACGAATCCTTCAGACACAAAGAAACACACACTGGTAATTTCACCTGTGGAGAACACTTAAGGTACAGGGTGAACCCACCCAAGCTCTGGAACCAGGCTGTCCAGGTTCCAATCCCAGCTGTGCCATGACCTACAAGTATGGCCTTTGCTTCTTTACTTGCAAAATGGGGAAAAAAAGAGTATTTACCTCCTCGGGTGCTTGGGAGCACTAAAAGGGTCATACAAATAAAGTATCACCATTCCTATATCATACATGGCCTGAAAGGTAATCCATAAATTCTGGCTTTTCCCTCCCCTGCTAAAGCTCTGGGAACTAGCAACAAGAGAAACAGTAATAATACAGCTAACATTTATAAATTACCATGTGCCAACCACCAAATGCGTTTTATATGTAAGTCAGTCAATCAATCAATCAATCAATCAATCCTCACAGCACTATCAACAGGGTACTATTATTACTCCTGGAGGAACCTGCTACACAGACAGTTTAAGTGACTTGCCCAAGATCACACAGCTAGTAAGTAGTAAAAATCTCCCAGGCAACTGTTAAATCCTAGGTGTCACAAGATTTTCACAAAATATCTGAGGCTTGGCGTTAAAAGACCATGGGGCAGGGGAGCCTCGCTGTCCCTGAATGTGCTTTAATACACTTTTCTCACTTGGCTAATAGGAAGCCAGGCGTACCGGACAAGCACAGACTGGGTGAAAAGCCCAAGCCAGTATGTTCGCTGCCTGGTGGCCAGCTTTGTGCAGGCCCAGCGGGGAAAGAAAAGAAAGCCGGGGAGGCCTGGCCTTTGAAAGTCCTTTTCCAAAGTTTCATGGAAGCTTCCAAAGCTTCATGTTTGAGATGCACACCTGCCACTCATTTGCAGAGAGCTTCTGGGTTAATGGTAAACTCCTAAGGCTACCAAGACCTAAAAAGGGCAAGGAAAACTGATCTAACAGTGCACAGGGGATAACAGAGAGAGGTGAGCTGGGCAAAGAATCCTGATAGGATGTCTGAGCCATTAGGCCACTGGCTAATGAAAACGTGCTCTACTTCAGAAAGCTACCTCCCTCCACTTTGATGGGAAAGAGTGAGACCTCCTCCGTCAGTCCCCGAGGCCCCCGAGCCATGCCCCGGAGCTAACCTGAAGCACGGAGGCGTGTTGTACAGGGAGCCGTTTCCAGCCTGCACTTTGTAGTCCAGGACTGATGGGCACTCCCTGAGGGCGAACCCCAGCAGGTCATCACGGACGATCACCACCGTGACCCCGGCAGAGCCTACGTTCTTCTGGGCACCCGCAAAAATGACACCAAACTGAAAAAGAGAAGGCATGCTGTTTTAGATACACTTGGTCATTTTTCATAACTGTATTCAAATTTCCCAATGTCTTTCTAAAGTATGAGGAAGTGATTCTATCCTAATCTTGCTCAAAGTGCATTCTATTCTCTAAAGGCATCTCTGCCTGGGAGAGTTCAGAGGCCTGCAGGTTACACATGTCCCTGGTCCCACTCACCAGCAAGGGGCCAGCCCGAACCAATCACTACAAAGACCTTATACATATTCCTATCACTGTACATACGTCCTTTCTACACCCAAACCAATATTTAAAATGGGCCTGGGTGGCTCAGTCGGTTGAGTGTTCCAACCCTTGGTTTCAGCTCAGGGCATGATCCCACAGTCCCATGAGTTCAACCTCCCCGTCAGGCTCTCGCTTGGGAGTCTCTCCCTTTCCTTCCCCACTCACATTGCCTCTGTCTCTCTCAAATAAATAAATAAATAAACCTTTTTTTAAAAAGTATAAAAAAAATGGGGCTAACTGTTCTTGGTAACCAAAAGAAACACAGTTTTGAATGCATTCGTGTTTGTGTAAAAGGACAATCGGAAGATGTTGAGAAATAATAGACAAGCTGCCTGAAAGAGAAGAAAGTTTAGGCAACAGATGTTTAAAGGAACTTCAGAAAATTTTGTCACGTAAGATCCAGAACCCTCTCCCACATCCTCCTATGAACGCTTTGAACGCTTTATAAATATCAAACGGCATCCCAAGGATAAGGAGGGAAGGCAGCCGGGCCTGATAGGGAGTACTTTATAGTTGACACTGTTTAGAATTGCCAATGAGTGGCAACTGGTCATAAAAAGTGGATTATTCACAGAATATGGTATAACCACACAACGGAAGATTATTCAGCCTTAAAAAGGAATGAAGGTGCGACCCCTGCTACTGCGTGCATGACCCCCAAGGACATTTTAAGTGAAATGAACTTGACACAAAATGACAAATATTGCCTGAATCCCCTTCTATGAGGGACCCGGAAGAGTCCAATTCACAGAGGGTGGTGGCTACCAGGGCCTGGGGGACGACTGAGCAGAGCTCCAGCTTGGGAAGACAAAAAGTTCTAGAGACAGATGGTGATGCTGTTTGCACAACAGTGTGGATGTACTTAATGCCACTGAACTATATACTCAGAAATGGTTAAGGTGGTAAATTTTATGTTATGTATATTTTACCGTAATTTTTTTTTTTTAAAAGGCAGGCTACCATTTAGTGAGTTTTTAAATGCTTTAAAGGGGGCGCCCGGGTGGCTCAGTCGGCTGAGCTTCCAACTTTGGCTCAGGTCATGATTTCATGGTTCGTGGGTTCGTGGGTTCGAGCCCCCATTGGGCTCTGTGCTAACAGCTCAAAGCCTGGAGCCTGCTTCAGATTCTGTGTCTCCGTCTCTCTCTCCGCCCTCCCCCGTTCACGTTCTGTCTCTCTCCCTCTCAGAAATAAAATAAGCATTAAAAAAAAAAAAAAGGAAATGCAGGGCGCCTAGGTGGCTCAGTCGATTGAGATCTGACTTGGCTCAGGTCGTGATCTCGCGGTTTTTGAGTTCAAGATCCACGCTGAGCTCTGTACTGACAGTTCAGAGCCTAGTGAGCCTGCTTCGGATTCTGTGTGTATCTCTCTCTCTGCGCCTCCCTGGCTCGCACTGTCTGTCTCTCTCTTTCTCTCAAAAATAAATAAACACTTGGGGCGCCTGGGTGGCGCAGTCGGTTGAGCGTCCGACTTCAGCCAGGTCACGATCTCATGGTCCTTGAGTTCGAGCCCCGCGTCGGGCTCTGGGCTGATGGCTCGGAGCCTGGAGCCTGTTTCCGATTCTGTGTCTCCCTCTCTCTCTGCCCCTCCCCTGTTCATGCTCTGTCTCTCTCTGTCCCAAAAATAAATAAAAAACGTTGAAAAAAAAAATTTTTTTTTTAAAAATGAATAAACACTAAAAAAAAAAAAAAAAAAAAAGTAAATGCTTTACTTTTTGCACCCCCTGGTTGCATTCAGCTGAGTGCTGTGCTCCCCCGTCCACCCTGGTGTGCCACTAGGAAAGGCTATATGCCCTGTTGATGCTCTGGGAGTTGAGGTCAGCTCACGGCCAGGTGCAGCTCCTTCCACACATCCCCTGAGCTTGGATAATCTGCATTTTCCCTGGAAGACAGCAAGCTACTCCCACTGCGTTGGCCCAAACACTTCTAAGAGGGACCCTCGAAGGCAGATAAACTCCCCAAGGACTCCAGTGTGACCCTGTGAAGCAATCATTAACACGGGGTAACATCAAGATGTAAGCATTCTGACAACCCACAGGAAATAAGCAACTGTCGGCCCATCACTGTGAGCTGCCCTGGCTTCGGGGTCTCTGCTGGCCCAAGACGCTCTGGGCCTTTCCGTGTCCTGGTACGTATGTTAAAATGCTCTCACGGAATCCGAGACACTGGGGTGCCCCTGCCAGGCCCTTTTACACTCTACCTTGGAAACTTCCACTGGCTTGGATAGGAAGTTTGAGGACATGTCACAAACCAGCACTGCTCCCTCGACGTCTGGGATAAAGTCAAACTCCACTCCGTGCACAGTCTCATTGGCGCAGTAATACACATAGGAGGCATCGGGGCTCAGCTTCCAGGTGCTTGGATCTGGAATTTCTACCACAGAAGAAAAAGTGGAGACTGTGGACTTTCATTCTGCCTTCCTTGTGTAGATGAGACTGACAAACTTCCCCTAGCAGTGAAAGGCTCATCCCAAAGCCCTCCCAAGTGAAACCACCCTATCCATCTTGCATTATAATCCCCATCAACGACCTAAAAAGATTAACAATTCCACCCCTTTGACAGTTATTGGGGGTAACTCATCTTCAAGAATGGTGTGGTGGGTATCTGTCGAGTTTTTTCTCATTACCCAGCATCCATCTATCCTATGTCCAGAGTTTCTTCTTGGGGCTCCAGCCTCCCCAGCTCAGCCCACGTAGCTCCAGTGTGGCCAATTCCACTTGCAGTCACATGACTGATTGGGAATGGAACACAGGAGACGTCAGACTCTAACTGGAAATGCTTGAGCAAAGGCACTGAAACTTGGGAGAACAGAAGGTCAGGAGCATCTTCTAAAAGGGAGTACAGCTTTTCCGACTGTGGAGCCACCACAGAGGAGACAAGGGGAGACACCAGGACCTGCAGGCACTGTTGGGGCCCTTGATCAAGCCATTCCTGAAGCCAATCGGCCTCTAGGTTTTCAGGTGAGAGAACCTATGAATACTTTCTGTAGCAGCCAGTGAACAGTCTTAACAAGTACAACCATCCAGTCTGAATGGTACCAAACCAACTATTGACCAGAAGAAGGAATTAAAAACTGCTGGTTGCCCTTGGCGGGGGTAACCTGATATCTAAGGAGGGACTACCCACCCATCAGCATTTGTCAGCATTTCATTATCACTGTTGAACTCAGATCCCAGCACTTACTTGTGTAACTCCCAAGTTTGGGGTGGACGATATTCACGGTCCCAAATTTCTTGGCTTCTTCGGCGGCCTTAGCTGACCAAGATCCTGTCACCACATAGTCGGCACACCTTCCTGCTTTCAGGCCAATCAGGTTTAAGGGGACAGCACTGAACTGGCCAGACCCACCTCCTTGCACAAAAATCACCTTGTAGTTGTCTGGAACGGCTCTGGGCAGAAGTACATGTGACGGTAAACAGAGACACACAGGGCGCAAGAATGAGTGATGCTCTCTACCAGCACTTTACCCTGGGTGGATATACTACAAGAAATATGGTAAAGTCCCCCCACGGCTTTGCCTTCCCCAATCCAGTCACTTATCTATTCCCTCCTTGGACAACCATTATCGGGCTCTGTGTGGAACCCAAGGGGAATGTTTGGAGGGAAGTCAGTAACACCCTGCTGGTCATCTTGCTACCACTCTCAGACTACATGGTTCAAGGGAGGCCAACCCTCGCTCCAGCAGAAGAGCACATGACCCGAGCTGGCCAGTGGGGTTTGGTTCTGAGACCTTTGCTCAAACTTCAGGAAAAGGGGAACGCTTTCTACTGAGGGAAAGGATAAACCGGCTAATCCTACAACCCCTGGTGGCCACCTGGTGAAGCCAACACCTAAAACAGCAGAGCCAAAAGATGAAGATAAAGACCTTCCTGAACATCACCTCAATCACTCCTTCACTTTTACAGTTACACACGGTAACACACCCCCTCTTTCACTTAAGCTAAGAGCTGGGCATCTGTCACTTACAACCAGAAGTCCAAAAAATAGATATGTGCTGGTCCATGCTATGAACCAAGCGGACAGTGATAAGGATCGTAGATAACGTTTTAGGCCTAAGCATGTAATCACATACGGACATACATCAAGACTAACAGGGGGGCGCCTGGGTGGCTCATTTGGTTAAGCGTGCGACTTCAGCTCAGGTCATGATCTCAAAGTTTGTGAGTTCGAGCCCTGCGTTGGGCTCTGTGCTGATGGTACAGAGCCTGGAGCCCACTTTGAGTTCTGTGTTTTCCCCTCTGTCTCTGCCCCTTCCTCAGCCCAGCTCACACTCTGTCTCTCACTCAAAAATAAATAAACATTAAAAAAAAAAACAAGACTAACAGGGAAATTTCTGGACTCCAGCATAGAAAATGAAGATGATGGTTGGAATGGCTCTAGGCAGTAAGAGAAGCTCAGCTCCAGAGGGACTAGACCATGGAAACTGGACCCAAACCTTTGAGTAAGGTCAGAGCTTAGAAACAGGTATATGGAAGGCAGATGGCTATAGACAGGTCCAGCACCAAGGTAAGAACCAAAGGGCAGGGCAACCCGAGAGGGTCCTGGGGAATGGGTGCTGTGCAAATATCTGGTCCTGAACTATGTCTGCCTGTGATCATCCAGTGCCTACTGCCAGGTCTCATCGAGAGGTTCTAAACATGAGGTTCTCAGCAGCTGAGAAGGTCCCAGGTCTATGTTACTCAGATGCCAGACAGATAAGAAGGCCAACACCTGGATGGAAGGACAACAGATAGAGACAGAGCAGACAGGGGTACAAGGTAGGCACTTGGTTAGAATAAAGGACAGGCCCATAAACTGAACTGAGAGTCCAGTCCCAGGAGGCTCACAGCCTACATCTTCTGGGGCCAAGGTTCCATGAAGCACAGGATTATGCTGTGGACAGGATACGGGACCCAGCAGGCAGACCCGGTGAGTGAAGTCACGCGAACGATTACTGGTTCTGACCACTCGCATTGCACTGGGCTTCTAGGGGCTCCTCACAAAAGTGTCCCCAAGCCTGCCCCATCTTGAAGCGTTTCATCAAGGCAATTTAAAAGGAAGTAGTCCATATAATTCCAATCTTGTTACAGAATAATGCAAACATGAACCCTGAATTATTAATAATAATTACCTCTGACTGATAGGGTTATGGATAGTTTAATTCTATCCATAGTTTAACTATCCAGTAGTTTAAATTCTAGTTTAATTTGTGATATTCAGGTTTGCCCCTAAACTTTCTACCATGAACATGCACCAGTTCTATGAGCAGAACGAAAATGTGGATTCCCCCCCCCACTCAAGATTACCATATTCATAACGTTTATGTGAATATGTATAGATAATATATAAATCTCTCATTTAAACAGCAATCTATTTACAAGTAAGGTTTCCTCTGGGTAAGGAGAATGGTACAGATAAGCTAAGAGGGACCACCTGAGAAGTTCCTGGAGCGAAGAACTCTTAAAATTACCCAAAAAGTTTGCAAAAGATGAAGTTTCTACAGAGATTCTGATTCAGCTGGGCTAGAGAGGGGCCCTGCACTTAAATTTTTTAATACCTCCCCGCAGCCAGGTGATTCTGACAGGTGGTCTGAGACCCACATTTTTAAGAGCCAGTAAACTAACCAAGATGACCATTTCTTTGTTATCTAAATCCCTATTAAGCCTGAAAAATCTTTCTTAGATATAATGATTCCAAATCTTTGGAAACACCACATAAAATAAAAACACACAAACACAGGAGAGCAAACAAAAAAAAGCATGATGTACTAATTTAGTGACTTTGTAAGAATCTTTAAAAGTTTATTTTTAATTATGAAATATTCTTAACACACAGCAGAGTAAATACTATAACAGACACCCAGGTATGTGGATTATCAAACAAAAGTAACGAATTTGGTCTTTAAAATTCTGAACTTACAACAATTCCCGCACAAGATTCTCTATGTTGTTAATAATCTTGGCAAAATCTGATGACCTGTGGCTCATTTCTGTGGAAGGAAAGAAAAACAAGAAAACACAGTTCCAGTTCAAAACCAAATGAACAGAAGGAACTTTAGAAGCAAGTGCACGATTTGCAAATAAAATAATAACGGGAAATTGCAGTGATTTTGCAAATTGTGGGCCAAGGCTCACTTAGTTTAGGGGAAAAATCCAAACTGATTTTCCAATTGCAAACATTTGAGCCTTACAGCCACAGCGGAATGATTTTTCAAGTCGCATACTCATTGAATGAGCCATTTACTAATTCATCCTTCCGTCCCTGTGATTTCTCACAAACACGAACCCGTGCACAAAGGCTACCCCCCACCCCGAGAACAGCAGCACAAATTTCCGCACTGCGGCTCTCATTTCACAGAAACCCAAGTATTCGTCCCAAACCCACAGGAACAAAATTTAATAGCAACAAGCATGCAGTTAACCCTATGATCTCTTAATACTATGTGGCTTTTGGAATTACCTAACAAGAAAAAGGACATTAAATTTTCAAGAGGAAATTTTTAAATTCCAAGGTTCTCTTCCTCAATAATGTAAGAGAAACTTAATGAAATTATTAACGCGCAAGATCTTGAGCAAAGGCTTGTAGACCTTTAAACATTTACTGAGTTCATTTGTAAGTATAGCCCAGGCTGTACAATGAATGTGAGGCAATACTGTAAAGTTTCAGAGCATGGTGAGGCATGTGATCTCCAATGCTATGAACAGCAAAAACCAACCATGAAAGGGTAAGCGGAGAGGCAAGAACCCCTCACCAGCATGGGTACTGATTTCAAAACTGCTTCCATCAATCATGCAACCAAAATTACTAAAACTTAAAAATAGATCTACAAAGGCCTAAAGGAAGACCGAGGGGAAAAAATTCGAGGCTTGATGCATTTTAATCAGTTTCCTTTGGAACCTGGATGTTCAGAGTCAAAAAGTAAATCTTACCAAGAACACTAATCCCAATTCCTTTGTAGTCTAGTAATTCCTTTTGTATCTCTAACAATACCTAGGAAAAAACAAGAGAAAATAAAATGATTTGGATATTCTGTGCAGAGCACTCCCTCTGGACATCAAAGAGAGGGAGTCCACCCACAGGGCCTGTGAGGTCCAGAAGCTTCTGTCGTGCCCACGGCCAATCCCCCTCCTCCCATCCAGCCCACAGAGCCCTGCTAATGCAATTTACACACAAGTTAAGTGTGAAATAATGTGATGCGATTGATGTTAAAATACAGCTTTTCTGGGGCACCTGGGTGGCTCAATCAGTTGTGCATCAGACTCTTGTTTTCAGCTCAGGTCAAGATCTCATGATTCATGAGATCAAGCCCTGCATCGGGTTCCACACTAATGGCACGGAGCCTGCTTGGGATTCTCTCTTCCTCTCTGCCCCTCTCCCACTCGTTCTCTATACTCTCTCTCTCAAAATAAATAAAAATAAACTCTAAAAAAAAAAATACAGCTTTTCCAAAAGCATGAATTTATTTAGGTATAAAAATTCACCTGGATTCAAAAAATAAAGTTCAAATAAAGAATTTTTCTGATGACAACCCTCAGCTGTCAAGATAAGACCTTTGGGAAAAAACGGATGTGCTAGAAAATATCCCCTCCACTATCACATTTCTCACTCTGAAAGCAGAAATACAACAAAATGCATAAAGTTCTGGGTTCAAGGAAAAACAAAAAAGTCGGTGAGGCTGAAATTAAACTGATAACTCAATTTTCTATCTTTTTAGTCTAAGGTGCTCAAATGGAACAGGGTGGGTGTGCGGGAATTAGGAAGAGCCTGCTGTGAATGAAGGGGCTCCTGGGTGGCTGTTGGTTAAGCGCTGGACTCTTGATTTGGGCTCAGGTCCTAATCTCACCGGTTCCTGAGATCCAGACCCCTGTTGGGCTCCGAGAAGCCTGCTTAGGAGCACGTGCTCTCTCTCAAAATAAATGAACATTAAAAAAAAAAAAAAAAAGAAAGAAACACCTGTTGTGAAAGATTAATGGTCAGGGGAGGTAATGACATACCGACAGAGCCATGAGGGGGATATTCCTATCCCCGATGCGCAGATGAGTAATATCAGCCAAGGCTCTGAGGGCTATGCACCTGGCCAGCCCTTTGACCCCTCTACTAAGATTACTGCAGTCCCTTAACCACATTCTACCTTACAGGGACAACTGGGTGGGGGAGACCCAATTTACCACCAATCCCAAAGAGTCAGGAAATGGGGCACGGCTCACCAAACCTTACAAAGCTAGCTCGGGGGGAGCCCCTTTGATGTTTTGTTCCTCCAAAGTAAGTAAAATGCAAGTAACTACACACTGAAAAAAAAAAAAACAAAAAAAACACCAATCCTTTATTTATTTTTCTTAAAGAAGGAAGATAAAATCCTATCAGAGATGAATGTTAAAGTGTGAAATGACATGATATCTGGAATTGGCTTTATTGTTTATTAATTTTTTTTAATGTTTAATTATTTTTGAGAGAGAGAGAGAGAGAGCTACAGAGAGCAAGCGAATGGTGGGGGCAGAGACAAGGAGACACAGAATTCGAAGCAGGCTCCAGGCTCTGAGCTGTCAGCACAGAGCCCGATATGGGGCTCGGAGCCTAGAACCATGAAATCATGACCTGAGCCGAAGTCAGACATTCTACTGACTGAGCCACCCAGGCGTTCCTGGAATTGGCTTTATTATTATTTTTTATTTATTTTTTTTAATGTTTATTTATTTTTGTGAGAGAGAGAGAGAGATACAGAGCACAAGCAAAGGGTAGGGGCAGAGAGACAGGGAGACACAGAATCCAAAGCAGGCTCCAGGCTCTGAGCAGTCAGCACGGAGCCCGATGTGGGGCTCGGATCCAACCAAGAACCATGAGATCACGACCTGAGCTGAAGTCAGACGCTCTACTGACTGAACCACGCAGGCGCCCCTGGAATTGGCTTTAAAATCATCCCAGAGCTGGTGGGGAGTAAGAGCGTGCTGGAGGAGGGAGTACTGAAACAAGCAAGACTGGCAAAACGTCCACAGAATTCAAAATCCTCAGAGATGGGTCCATGGATTTCACTGTATTATTCCCTCTCTACCTCTGTGTATGTGCAAACTGTCATGAAGTACAAAGAAAGGGAAAAAAATGCCCTGAAAACATACATTAAACAGGTGAGATAAGCCCTCTGTAGAGGCATCCTGCCATCAGAGGTTTCCTCGAAAGACAGAGGCTAAAACAGGATGGTCATAAAACAATCTAAACTGGAGTGTAATTTGTCTAAAAAAAAAAAAAAAAAACTTTTTGAGAGAGAGAGTGTGCACGCGCACAAGCAGGAGTGAGGGGCAGCAGGAGACAGAATCTTAAGCAGTCTCCACATTGAGCGCCGAGTCTGATGCCAGGCTCCATCCCACCAACGTGAAATGATGACCTGAGCTGAAATCATGAGTCCGATGCTCAAAGGACTGAGCCACCCTGATGCCCCTGAAAAAAACAACATTTTAACAATAAAGAATTAAACAAAAGTTTCCTTTGGCCACAACCCCGCCCTCGGGCGGGAAGCGGGTATCAAGAATTTGTCATTGTTGGGACACCTGGCAACTTGGTCAGGATGCATGAGACTCTTGATTTTCAGGTCGTGAGTTCAAGCCCCACTTTGGGTATAGAGATTACTTTCAAAAAAGAAAAGAAAGAAATCATAAAAGCTAGCATTAGAAAAAAGGATTTGTCATTATTCTGTAAACTACCGGACGCTTATTAGCACTGGCTGAACAAATAAACTTTAGTGAATCCGTTGAACTCCTGTTTAAGACTGGATTTCTCACAAAATAGATGAACACCGGAGAAGAAAAATAAAAACAAAACAAGATAAAAACAGAGAGGGAGGCAAACCATAAGAGACTCTTAAATATGGAGAACAAACTGAGGGTTGCTGGAGGGGAGCTGGGTGGGGGGATGGGCTAAATGGGTGAGGGTGTTATATGTAAATGATGAATCACTAAATTCTACTCCTGAAACTAATACTACACTAAATGTTAACTAACCTGAATTTAAATAAAATCTTGGACAAACTACAAAAAAAGACTGGATTTCTCTTACAGACAGTATCCCCTTAAATGAGGTTATAACCCAAATCATTACAAAGAGTTTTAAAAGACTTCTACCCCAAAATCATGCCCCTCTACCCCAGTGGAGTTTCTTTAGCTGCAGAGTACAATCGCTTTTGTGGGTCACAACTAACTTTTTTAAAGTTTATTTATTTATTTTGAGAGAGAGACAGCGAGCGGGGGAAGGCCAAAGAGAAAGGGAGAGAGAGAATCCCAAGCAGACTCTGTGCTGTCAGCACAGAGCCCAACACAGGCTTGAACCCACGAACCGTGAGATCATGACCTAAGCGGCTATCAAGAGTCAGACACTGAACGGACTGAGCCACCCAGGTGCTCCTCACAACTAATCTTTTAAATGAAATAGAACAGACTAGAGTGGAATAGAATACAAAACTATGTATGTTGTAGTTATTTAGGCCAAATATTTCATAAGACCTTAATATAAGGCTTTCATTATAATTATATGCATGTATTTTGTCATTTTGTAAAATATATTTTTCATTGTGGTCACAGTCAACAGTAAAGTTTGAAAACCTTCTCTAATCCTAACAATTCAATCAAATCAAAACTCATAAAAAGCAACATCTGCCACTTCCTTCCACCCACCCCCTCCCCCACCCAGAGAGGGCATCTGAGGGCAAAAATCTTCCCAGGAAAACAATAATTACGTTACTGATGATCACAACTGCCATTTTAAAAAATGCATAAATAAACTGCACAAGGAGGGGTGCCTGGCTGGCTCAATGGGTAGAGCATGGGACTCTTGATCTCAGGGGGCCTGAGTTCGAGCCCCATGGGGGTGGGGAGAGATTACTTAAAAAAAAAAAAAAAAAGAAAAGAAAGAAAGAAATTGCACAAGGAACAAATAGAAGATTCCAAAACAGAGAAGGGACAAAGGTGAGGCAGGTACAAGAAACGTTTGCACAGCTCTGACAGGGAAGGAATCTCGCCTAAAACCGACTGTAATAGGTGAGAAAAAACAAGCCCTGTTCCCTCAGCTACCGCGAGCCCTGCCCCTAGAAATGCAAGAAATCCTTTCCCTTCTAAAATTGTAAGATTCTCTGTTCGTATAACACAGAGGAGGCTCTATCCCGGGGAGATTTCTACTCTGTTCAACAATAGATAATTGTAAAGCACTTGGCTATGCCTCATGTTGCAACAACATATTATCAGTCATTGTGGTTAGAAAAATAAAAATATAACAGCAGCGATAGCAGTTTGTCAATCAAGGCAAATCACAAACGGCCTTCTTCACAACTGGGGTGGGGGGTGATGGGGAAAGGAGGAATGGGTGTTGGGGGAGGAGCTGGAAGCTGGCGTGGTGCCTAGGAAGGCAGGGAGTCAGTTCCACTCGGACTTGAAAAGTCTGGTTGTGGCCCCAGGGAGAATTCAATCATCCCATTTCCTCCAAAACAAAGTGAAGCTAACTGGGCAAGCAGCCCAAAGCCTAACAGAATTTGAATACTCGAATGCTTTTAGGAAACAAGCCAGTTAAAAAAAAAAAAATCTACGCCTGGAACAGAGCTGAAATGGGGGGGGGGGGGGGGGGGCCCCCCAGCTTCTCTAGGGGAACAAGGAAAGGGTGGACTGAAGGCTTTCAGATTTACATTTCTGAAAAGCAACGTTCCCAAGTGCCGGCTAAACCAAACACTCCTTACGAGGAGGGGTCATGCGCGGGACTTCAGTTTGCCATCCCCTCCAGTTAACGCGATCCTCATTCACCATTCATTCAAAGTATCCCATTCACAGATCCACTCGGCACTGCCTGGCTCTCAATGCCGGCCGGGCAACGCGAACGCAGAGATGAGAGCTCTTGCCTTCCCGCCGCGCCCCGGGCCCAGCCCAGGAGAAGGCACAGCACCGGAGTCTGCAGGTGCGCCGCACGGGCGAGCCGAGTCGTGCACGCCGCGCCCAGGGCAGTCGGCGCCAGGGGCAGCTGTAGAAGCAAGTCGCCGAGTTTCCTTTCCCCCAGATGCATTCTTCCAGAAGCCCACTTGCGAGGGATCCTGAACTGGGCATGCACTCTGTTGCAGAACGCTCGGAAGACTCCGAGCCGGGAGAGGGGATCCGAGCGCCCCGCCTCAGAGATACACTACGAACCGCGCGCGCTCCCGCCCGCACCGCACTCTCGGCTCGCGCTCGTGGGGACTTACCGAGCGCGGCAGCTTGGCAGGCCCGGGCCCGAAGTTGACCACCTGCCTCCGGGCGCTCATGATGCGGCAGCGCAGGAGGCGAGGGAAAACGAGAGAACTGACCGCGTGGGCAGCGCAAGTCTACTGCTGGCTCAGACCTTCTGCCTCCTCCCAGCGCCCAGTCGGCGCCCCCATTGGCCCGCGCTGTCGCAGGCCCTGCGCTAATTGGTTCGCGCTACGGGGCTCGCATCCCCATTGGTCATGCGCCTCAGCCAGGGCCCAGGAACAGTTGCTCCTCCTCTCGTCTACTGTCTCAGCTCCTCTCTTTCTGATCAGTGCAAGGCGCGCGGGAGATTGCACCAGCCGCCCAGCTCGGCAGAGTGCCCGCCCTAGGATCGTGGGCGGCGGGAAAGGGCTGCCCCTGCCAACGTGGGTTCGTGCTTCTGCGGCCTGGATCCGGACCGTTTCCTCCCTCCAATCGCAGCCCCCTCTCTCTTGGTCGCATTGGGAGACGTGGAGCAAATCCTTCCCCAATCCAACCACTTCTTCACCCGCCCCTGGTCTGGGCTCTGATGCATGCTTCAGAACCAGCGGTTACTAATTCACGAAACTTTTCTAAGCGCCCCCCACCAGCCCCGGATGCCGCATTGGAGAGGCAGGGCTCTCAAGAATGGAACTACAGGGTGAAGGATGGACGGACGGGAGGGGGAGTGCAGGGGGAGGGGGAATGAGATTCCTTACATGGGTAGATGGACCAGGAGTTCCTGCAGAATGAAAGGATGGAGCGGCCAAGCACTCGAGGAGGAGAACTGGCCTGGGAAACCTGGAACCCCCCCCCCCCCCCCGCCCCAGGCAAGTCCTTTCAAGTTGCTGATTCTCCATTTCCTTTTGTGAAAAGAGCGAGTACGAACCTGGCATTCGCTCTCAGGTTGCACCGGTGCTGACAAGCTGTGGGTTTAGAAACGTGAGGAGATATTAACGGCAATGCGAAACCACTAGGGAGTCAGTGCAAGCCTAGGGAGAGGCCCAGAGTCAGTCTGCAGCCCAAGCCAAGCCGGGCGCCAGGCCAGCGCTGCTCAAACTTTTCCACAGACGCATCCTTCTCAAAAGAACTCCCGTGGAGACCCGCATGGTGTTCTGAAACAGGGAGGCCCCCCTTCCCCACAAGAAAGACATTTCTTTGAATTCTGGAATTTCATTATTTTTTGAACTGCGAAGTCTGCTTTCTACTCCATAATTTAACCTAGTTTCTTTGAATATAAAGAATATGTTACCAAATCTTTGAGCAAAATTAGTGCTCCAGGAATACACACTGGGGCTTCCTGTAACACCACCCACAGGGGGACCTACCGCCCCATTTGAAAAGGCTTGTAAGATGACTGGTTTTTTTTGGCTTTTATTTGTTTTTTGTGGTATGTGGGTGGGATGGGGCTGGGGGTGGAGGTCCTGCTTTGGATTTGTGAGTTGGAGGGCAAAATTTCTAGAAAAAGCTCAAATGAACAAGGTCACTGCCTTCCACAGCACCCTCATTTAAGAAATTGAAAAACTGAGTAAAAAGGTGTGAATCTCAGTCCATAAACTAAGATGTGTAAGAATAGTCACTTATCCATTATTTTATATAAAGACTTATCTGTAGACCCTGAGCAGCCAATCCACTGAAGGAGTGGGGGAACTGGCCTTCCTCCTTCCTGGAGTCCCTAACCACAGGGATTTACACCGCCCTGCGGTGTGGGATGGAGAGGGGAGCACCCAGCCATTTGGTCCCCATCCCCCCAAATTTGGCTGAGTTGTCTCCACTATTCAGGCTTATATGGCTGCTTCAGTCAATTAAACCACGTCTGTGTCCCACAAGGAACACAGGAAATTCGGGTGGGCTGGAGGTGGCGATCATCCTATCGGCTGAGACAGGCCATGAGGTCATTCTTTCTAGGGCTTTCCAGTTTCTGAGATGATATTACAGGGAACTGAGGCACACAGACCCTCTGCCCAGGCAGGTACTGCTGACCTCTGGCTCTCTCTCTCTGTCTCTCTTCCTCCCAGCCCAAGGGAATCTCTTTTTCATTCTAGAGAGAATCCACTTCTTTCTGTTTCTTCCTCACACGCTGGGCACAAATACCTTAATTCTGCACCACAAATTCCAGTGTATCCTGGGCCACTTGGGAATAGAAAGGTGGTGGTGAAATTGTGGTGAGTTGGAACGTGCCCACCCGTTTGTGCAGGAGTTGCACAGGCCCACCACACGTTCCTGCTTTCCTTCCATGGAACAGAGTCGTCGCCAGGAAGTGGCAGCCCAGCCAGCCTCCTCATTTCCCAGCTCTCCTTGCGTCCAGGCAGATCGCGTGCCTGGGTCCCATCAGTGGAACGGAACCGAGGATGTCCCTTTCCGGGGTGGGGAAATGGTGTGTTTCTGCACTTCTTTTCCCCACTCCACAGGCTGAAATCAGAGACTCTACGTTCCCCGGAGATGGTGGAGACACAGAAAGGAAGGATCTCCATCCAGTCTCTGTATCACAGACTCCGGGCTTGTTATTCACAATCGAGAAAGTATCTCTTCTTTTGTGTCGTGCCACTGAAATCCGAGGGGCTTTTTGTTCCGGTGGCCCATGTTATCCTAATTAATACCCCACTCTCCACACGACAGCTGCAGCTCAGGTCCAGCTGTTGTTGCCAAATGGGCAAAGTTGATGGAGCTGTCTTCCCATTTATAAGGAAAAACCAGAAACCCAGATGTTGATGTGATGTTTTCCAATTTTTAAACGTCTCCGAATTTAAATTTCAGAACACACTGTACAGGTCAATATTGTTAAGGGGTCCCGTCTAGATTCCCTCCAGGCCTGATTCAGCTTGCTGGCCACCAGCTCTCCTTTTTTTTTTTTTTTTAAATTTTTTTTAACGTTTATTTATTTTTGAAACAGAGAGAGACACAGCATGAACGGGGGAGGGGCAGAGAGAGAGGGAAACACAGAATCGGAAGCAGGCTCCAGGCTCTGAGCCGTCAGCACAGACCCCGACGCGGGGCTGGAACTCGCGGACTGCGAGATCGTGACCTGAGCTGAAGTCGGACGCTTAACCGACTGAGCCACCTAGGCGCCCCTACCAGCTCGCCTTCTAACGACTGCTTTACAGTATTCTGCCGCATAATTCCCTCCTTCAGCGAGGAATACACTCTGCTCCCTGCTTGAATGAGAGAACGAGAAAAGAAAAAAAACACTAGGGAAATGTAATTTAATCTCAAAATATCCCTCTGTCACCCTTGCCTATCTTGCAGCGCAGATGTATAAAGACAGCCCAGGGGATTCCTGCATTTCAGGAGGGCCCCTCCCCTCTTAGTAGGCTCTCACTGAGGTTAAAAGCAGCTTCTTTATGAAAGATGTATTTTGCAAATGTCAGTTTCAAAGGTGTTATTTCTTGAGCCCTTACTGTACATATGTGAATGTGCCGCCATTTCCAGTCAGGTTGGCCATCCCATTTAGAGGGGAAGGAGAAAAGGGGCGCCTGGGTGACTCAGGCAGTTGAGCATCTGACTCTTGATTTCGGCTCAGGTCATGATTTCACAGCTCATGAGTTCAAACCCCGAGTCAAGCTACAGGCTGACAGAGCCTGCTTGGGATTCTCTCTCTCTCTCTTCCTCTCTCTCTTCCCCACTCAGGCGTTCTCTCTCTCTCTCTCTCTCAGAATAAATAAACACACTTTAAAAAAAAAGAGGGGAAGGAGAAGAGAACTGAACAGAAAAGAAACCTGTTGGGAATGAGGGAAGAGTATTTCTGATGCCCTTTTCTGTAGCTGGAGCTGAAGATCCTTTTCTGTTATTACTCCTGGAGGAAATGAGGGACAGGACAAGGGACTCAAACAAAAAGTCAAAATCCTATAACACTCTTCATTCTGACCCCAAAAGGTGGGAAAAGTTACTCACCCTGCTTACTTTACGACCTCAGTTTATTCCCTCTCCCTACTTCACTGCATTTTAAAAATTTGTGATAAAACATACATAACAGAAAAGTTACCATTTTAACCATTTTTAAGGGTGCAGCTCAGTGGCATTAGTACATTAAGTATTGCACAACCGTCACCACTGTCCATTTCCAGACTTTTTCGTCTTCCCCAACTGAAACTCTGACTGTATCCATTAATTAGTAAGTCCCCACTCCCCTTTCCCCTAGCCCCCATAAATCACGGTTCTTTCTGTTTCTGTGCATGTGGTTGCTCTGAGTACCTCTCATAAGGGGAACACGATGTGGGAAACAAAGGCAAAAGAAAAAAATTAAATTTCCTTACAACTTTACAAGTCCTTGAGACAGGCAGAATGACCTTGCTCTAGGAACTCGGCAGTCTGGATGTTGACACTTTGTTAAGGGCAAAAGGCAATCTTAGCTTAACATTATCCTTACCTCCAGATTCTTGTAAGTTTCTTTTAACATATACAAATTCCTTTGGAAACTTCCTTTATCTCAAATCCCTCCAAGATATATGTTAGCAACCATTCTCCAAGCATATGGACCACTGATACACATAGGAATGGTCTCATGACTGAGGTTTCATTAGACAGTAACAAATGACCTTTTCCTGACAACAGCTAGCCCCCTCAAGGTCCTGGAAACATTTCTTCCAAGATTCCTTAGAGACTTACGCTATCCCTAACCCTCTCCCAACTTGTAAGTATATAATCAGTCGTTCCTCACAAACTCAGTGCAGCTCTTTCTGCTCATGAGTCCTATCCCTATGCTTTTAATAAACCGAAGACATCTCAAGAATTCTTTCTTGACCATTTCTGCCAAACCCCAATATTTCCACATCTGAATATACAGAATTTGTCTTTTGTGACCAGCTTATATCACTTAACACAATGTATTCAAGGTTCATCCATTTTGCTTTATTTATTTTTTTTATATATCTTTTTTAAAGTAGACTTTATCTTTTTTTTTTTTAATTTTTTTTTCAATGTTTATTTATTTTTGGGACAGAGAGAGACAGAGCATGAACGGGGGAGGGGCAGAGAGAGAGGGAGACACAGAATCGGAAACAGGCTCCAGGCTCTGAGCCATCAGCCCAGAGCCTGACGCGGGGCTCGAACTCACGGAGCACGAGATCGTGACCTGGCTGAAGTCGGACACTTAACCGACTGCGCCACCCAGGCGCCCCTAAAGTAGACTTTATCTTTAGAGCAGTTTTAGGTTCACGGGAAAATTGAGAGGAAGTTATTTTTCCTCTACCCCATCCCCTACATATGCATAGATGGCTTCCTCTATTATCAATATTCCCCACCTGAGTGGTAAGTTTGTTACAAATCAATGAACCTATGTTGACATATCATTGTCACCCAAAGACCAGAGTTTACATTAGGGCTCACTGTTGATGGTGTAAAATACTATGCATTTAGACAAATGTATAATGTTGCATATCCACCCTGATTAGTATCATACAGAGTAGTGCTCTATTCATCCCTCTGTCTCTCTCTCTCTTTTTTTTTTTTTCATTTTTTTAAAGTAATCTCTACGTGTGGGAGCTCACTTACAACCCCAAGATCAAGAGTCACATGCTCTACTCACTAAGCCAGCCAGGCGCCCCCTTTGTTTCCCTTTTTGAATGATCAGTGTAGAGAGCATTCTACAGCAAAGTTTGCACCAGTAAAATCTCTAAGGGAGTCATTTTAAGAGAAACGCTCTGTATGGACCACTGGGCATCCCCCACAGGGGACTGCACACTGCTTATATCTCCCGACATCCTAAAAGGATTCTGGTATGGAAAAGGCATCAGGATTTTTTTTAAACCTGAAAATGTACTTATTTCACTACTTTTGTGTGTGTGTTTTGTTTTGTTTTGTTTTGTTTTGTTTTGTTTTGTTTTGTTTTGTTTTGTTTTTAAGGAAGAGAGCAACCCCTTGACACCATCTGTCTGATGTATAGACACAGTATTCACCACACCCGGCCGGGCTGCCCCTGGTCATGTACCTGTGCAGTTTTGGATTAACACTCTTCACCTGGGCTGCCTCACCTGGGTTCCACGTGGAAGCATGAAAATGGGCCACGGAGCACTTGTTCAATCAGCTGTCCAAAGTCTTCATGTGCCTATTATAGAAACCATCAAGTGTCTTTTAGAATGGCTTTTGCAGGGGCCCCTGGGTGGCTTAGTTGTTAAGCACCTGACTTTGGCTCAGGTCATGATCTCACGGTTTGTGAGTTCAAGCCCCATAATGGGCTCTGTGTCTGCTTTGGATCCTGTCTCTCTCTCTCTCTGCCCTTCCCCCCTCCATGCTGTCTCTCAAAAATGAATAACCATTAAACAGTAAATTTTTTAAAAATGTAGAATGACTTTTGTAGTGTTAATAATCTGGTGGTGGTTTTATTTTTTCCTTTTATTTATTTATTTTTTAATATTTTATTTTTAAGCACTCTCTACACCCAACATGGGGCACAGACTCACAACCCCTCCGATCATAAGCCACACACTCTACCCACTGAGCCGGCCAGGCACCCCTCATTTTAAATTTTTTTTCCTCTTCAGGGGCCAGAGCAAATACAAAGATAAAGGAAGGAGCTAGAGCAAAGCCAGGGATAATGGGGGCAGAGTCAGTGCAGGACTTGGGACTTCCTGCTTCTGACCCTGCTTTTTCTTATACCTCAACTAAATCCCAACTCCAACATACACTGCCTCAGAAATAAATGATGACCATCATCTAATTTATTTACTGGCCTATGTTTGGTATAGAAAGACAGCAAAGATTAATAAAAGATAACAAGAATTGAAAGCTGCATAGGTGAACCATTTCTGTAATCCTAGAGATGAAACGGAGGAAAGGACAGATGGGCAATGTGGCTGGAGGGAAACAACTGGAAAACATGGGAAGGCCAGTTTAATAGATCGTGGTTTATGCATGTGGTGAACTGCTATACCACTATTACATGGAATGCACACGAAGACCTTTTATTTTATTTATTAGAAAAAAATTTTTTAATGTTTACTTATTTTTGAGAGAGAGAGAGACAGAGCATGAGCGGGGGAGGGGCAGAGAGAGAGAGAGAGAGAGAGGCAGAGCTAGAACAGGAAAGGGGCAGAGAGAGAGGGAGAGACAGAATCTGAAGCTGGCTCCAGGCTCTGAGCTGTCATCACAGAGCCCAACGCAGGGGCTTGAACCCATGAACCGTGAGATCATGACCTGAGAGAAATTAGATGCTTAACCAACTGAGCCATCCAGATGTCCTGAAGACTTTTTATTTTTGAGAGAGAGAGAAAGAGAGAGAGAGAGTGCGAGCTGGGGAGAGGCAGAGAGAGAGGAAGACAAGGAATCTGAAGCAGCCCAACGCAGGGCTCACAAGATCATGACTTCAGCCAAAGTCAGAGGCTCAACTGACTGAGCCACCCAGGCGCCCCGCAAAGACTTTTTAATAACACAGGAATACGCTCAGTAGGAAAAATCAAATGAAAACAAAAGCCACTTGATATCACTTCAACCATTAACCATCTCCATTCTTCAAACATAACAATGATTCCCCCATTTAAAAAAAAAAAAAAAACCTGCCTCCTTGAGGGGCGTCACAATTCCTACTCAAATTTATACAACAATTGATAGTCCCAATCCAGAACATTAATAAATGCATTCAGGTTCATTTATTCATTCCACAAATACTGTGTTCCTACCATGTACCACGAACAATGAGGCATATTCCCTGCCTCCTGCAGCTTCTGGTGTTTGATAAATTTATAGAGAATCTATTTATATTTGGCAAAAGTCATCAGCTCAACAAGGCCTTCCATAATCACCCTGATAACATCGAAACCGCCCCATCCGCACCTGGGGCTCCTGCTTACTCTTACCTTGTTAACATTTCTCTTGTTTCAAAACAAGAATCACCTCTAACGTGCAATAGAATTCATTCATTTATTATTTATTTACGTGTATGAAGGGAAGGAAAAAGTCTCTGTCCTTCAGGATCTTCCAGCTGGACTAAGAATTAAATGGATGTGAGACCAATTAACAGAAAAGAACCCAGAGATTTTATTTTTTATTTGTTTTACTACATGCTCACGGAGGACCAATAATGAAATTGAGATCTAAGGAAATGACTGAGGCATGCAGTTTTTACACTTTCTAGACAAAAAGACGATACATCTGTGAGGAGTTGACAGGGCAAAGAAAAGTTAACTTTGGGAGCTTCGGTTAGTAGGGAATTCTAAACAGGATTTGGGCTGGGGGAGTAAATTAGTAAAGAGTAACAAGGTTGTTTATTCAGCCTCCTCTGCTCTGAATTGCCCATCTCTGGTGAAAAGGATGTCTCTTTACTTCATGGTACAGGGAGGGTACCTTTCATAGGGAGAGTTATTTCCTGCTTTCAAGGGGACGGAGGGGGGTCTGAGTGTCTTCTTAAGCACTTAAGAAGCTTTTATTTATGGGGGCGCCTGGGTGGTTCAGTCGGTTGAGCATCCAACTCTCGGTTTCGACTCAGGTCATGATCTTATGGTTCATGAGTTCGAGCCCCGTGTGGGGCTCCAAGATGAGCCTGGAGCCTGCTTGAGATTCTCTGTCTCCCTCTCTCTGCCCTTCCCCCCTGCTTGTGTGCGTGCGCTCTCTCTCTCTCTCTCTCTCTGCAAGTAAATAAGCATTTTTTTCAAAGAAACTTTCACTTATAATAATCAATATTCCACAGTGGCACATTTTGGGGCAGGCCTACCCGTGGCCCCTACATGTCTAGTCTGTGTGGTAGAATCCAAAGTCTGTGAACTTGCTAATACACCTAGATCAGTGCCTAGTCTAGGGTAAGCTACAAGGATTTGTGCACTGAGAAATTGAATTTGTAAGTACTCCTGCATATTCTGGGACTCCTGGGTGGCTCAGTCGGCTGAGCATCTGACTTTGGCTCAGGTCATGATCTCGCAGTTCATGAGTTCAAGCCCCACGTTGGGCTCTGTGCTGACAGTTCAGAGCCTGGAGCCTGCTTTGAGTTCTGTGTCTCTGTCTTTCTCTGTCCCTTCCCCTGCTCACACACTCTCTCTCCCTCTCCCTCTCTCTCTCAAAAATAAATAAGCATTAAAAAAATAAATACTGTATATACTATGATAATTTTCCTAAAACAAAAAGGTCTGTTGAGGTCTCTACCTCTAGAGACAGAAAGCAGCTTGCCTTTAGTAATGAATTATTCCTCACCCCATTCTGCAAGGTTTCAGAGAAGGTTATATCTTCCCTCATTGTTATCTTCAGTTTCTTAGCAAGTCTATTGGACCTCCAAACTTTTACCTATTCCATCCACTTCTCTCTGTCTTCACTTGCCTACCCAAGCTCCCATGCTCTTTCCAGACCTCTAGACCTGGGCCCCTTGCATCCACTCTGCCCCCTTACAGTTCATTCCTCAGACAGAGCAACAGTCATCTTTGAAAAACATATATGAAGTAGATCATGTAACTTCCCTGCTTAAAGCCCTTTAACAGCTGGCCATTACCTTTAGAACAAAGACCAAACTCTTAACAGGCCCACAAGGTTCTACCTGGCCTGGTCCTTGGTCACCTCTTGGCTCAGCATTTGACTTGCTTCAACCTCCCTTTCTCTGTCAGTCCCAGGACCCCCTGGAGCTCCTTCCCTCCCCGGCATTCTCTGGCCTCCCCCAGGCTGGCTCTGCCTGTCCCTCAGTCTACAGTTCAGACCCCACCTCCTCAAGTCTTGCCTGGCCACCTTATCAGCATACCCTCCAGTTCCTCATCACTTTATTTCCCGGGCTGTCTCTCTCATAACTTGCCAGGCTCTGAAATATTCGCATACTTACTCATTGTCCCCCCTCCCCCACCGCCGCCCCCACTGGAACACATATCCTCTGAGAGCTGAGATCATACCCACTATGTTCACGCTGTAGTCCCAGCATTAGCATTAGTACATGCATGGTAGGTATTTTCTGAGTGAATGTCTGGGGCAGGAAGAATAATTAACAATGATGCTGATAGTCTTTGTCGCTGGGAGAAAGAAAGGATATCTATTATTGCTCTAGAATTTTCTATAGTGAATATTAAACACTTAATAATCATTTTTAAGTGAGTTATCTTTATTTTTTTAATGATTTATTTATTATATTTTAGAGAGAGAGTGTGTGCGAGCCAGGGAGAAGGGTAGAGGGAGAGAGAGAATCTTAAGCATGGAGCCCAATGTGGGGCTTAAGAATCTGAATGTGGAGCCCAGTGTGGGGCTCGATACCACAACCCTGGGATCATGACCTGCGCTGAAATCAAGGGTCTGACATTCAACTGACTGACCCACCCAGGCGTGCCCAAGTTGGTTATTTTTAAAGAGTGGGGTGAGGAGAGGCATTAGACCATAGAAGGTCTGGTGAGCCTGGCACACCACTTTGCAACGTGGTGACTGCTGAGGCCCATCCTGCCCAAGGCGTGTGCAGAGACTGGAAGGCTCCTTCTCTGCATCGAGTATTGACATGTCGCTGTGCAATTAGAATTCTAGGTTAGGGTTTTCACCGGTGAGCAAAGCTGCAAGTGGGAGATTAGCAAATCCCTCGCTCCTGTCCAACAGACACTGGATCTGATTGCACTTCTCTACCTGGGCACATGCAGCCAAAGTTCACAGCAGCCCTTGGTGAGTTGCAGGTTGTGGGAGGGATGCGTGTTGTGGGGGAAAAAGAGGGGATAGGGGAGCAGGGTGGCAGAGGGTGGAGACAGAGTACCCACAGAGCTGGAAGGAATCTTGGAACGTCATCTAGAATTATCCACCCACACATTCTGAGAGCCAGCCTCTCCCAAGCATTGTCCTGGGGCAGCAGAGAGGAAAATTACTTCACCTAGAAATCGCACAAAGTCAGTCCCAGGTGGTCTGCACAAGGATTGGGGTGGAGGCTGGCAGAACCCAGGAATGGGATAAAAGAATAACAATTTTTTAATTAATAATAATCTCCATATTGAGGATGTCTGTCCCAACGTCCCCGTAACTTATAGCACCAAAAATCTTCTCAGGTAACATAGAATGACGTGGTGCCAGGCTGGCCCCATGAGTCTCAAATCTCTAAACGTGACCAAACTTCCTTGGGCAACTAACCAGTAGACTGACGATATGGAACTCAGGGGTCAAAAGAAATTGCATTCTAAACTCTAAGGTTACAGATGGAAGAAAATGACCAAGGGGTGCCTGGGTGGCTCAGTCGGTTAAGCATCTGACTTCACCTCAGGTCATGATCCTTCAGTTCATGAGTTCAAGCCCTGTATCAGGCCCTGTGCTGACAGCTCAGAGCCTGGAGCCTGCTTCAGATTCTGTCTCTCCCTCTCTCTCTGCCCCTCCCCGACTCACACTCTGTCTCTCTCA